>NW_006921639.1:14349496-14352812 GCF_000298275.1 Orycteropus afer afer
CAAGAAACATGTCCTGTTTTCTTTATATTGAGACGTTTACAAGGACTTAGTAAACACAAAATCAAAAACAATGAAGAAAAGGGAAAGAAAATGCAATAACACAATTTACTCAGCACACACACACACACACACACACACACACAATTTGAAACAAAGAAACCATCAACACCACAATAAAAGTCTCCAAAAAATGACAGTAGTAAAATCATACCTACCATTAATTATACTGTATATGAATGGATTAAATATACCAGGCAAGAGATAGAGAGTGGCAGATTGGATAAGAAAACAAGAGCCATCGGTAGGCTGTCTATAAGAGACTCACCTTAGGCACAAAGATAAAAATAAATTGAAAATCATGGGATGGAAAAACAATATATCAAGCTAATGACAACCAAAGAAAGAGCAAGAGTGGCAATATTAATTTCTGATAAAATATACTTCAAGGCAAAAACCACCATAAGGGACAAGGAAGGACATTTTGCAATGTTAAAATGGTCAAACCACCAAGAGGACATAACCATAATAAGTATCTATTCACCCAATGAAAGAGTTCCACAATACATAAAGCAAACATTGACTGAACTGAAAGGAGAAATAGACAATTCCACAATAGTAGTAGGAGACTATTACACAGCACTCTTGATAAAAGACAGAACAACTACAAAGAAACTCAACAAAGATAGTGAAGATCTCAACATCACAATCAGCTGACTTTGACCAGATTGATAGATATATACAGAACACTTCATCCAGCAAAAATGCAATACACATTATTATCTAGTGCACATAGATCATACTTCAGAATAGGCTATATTCTAGGTCACAAAACAAGCCTCAATAAATTTAAAAACATCAAAATACTGCAAAGCATCTTCTGCAATCACAATGCTAAAAATTAGAAATCATTATTGATTTCTAATATAGAAAAATCAGGGGAAAAATCTAATACAAGGAAACTGAATAATACCCTGCTCAAAAACTACTGGGTAACAGAAGAAATAAAAGGTGAAATTAAAAATTTCCAAGAAACAAACAAGAATGCAAATGCTACATACCAAAACCTTTGGGACACAGTGACAGCAGTACTCAGAGGTCAATTTATAGCAATTAATGCACACATCAAGAAAGAAGAAAGAACCAAAATACACACCTTAACCCAGCAACTCCATCAATGATAAAAATAGCAATAAAAGAAGTCTACAGTCTCCAGAAGAAAGGAAATTGTAAAGATCAGATCAGAAATAAATGAAACAGAAAACAGGAAAAAAAAAAACAAGACTAGAAGTTGTTTCTTTAAAAAGATTAACAAAATCAGAACTTCCGGTAAGATGGTGGAATAGGCAGAGAAGCTCCACAGACCCTCTTCAACAAAGAAAAGAGAAACCAAGTGCATGAGATACAGAAGATAATCCTGGCACCTTGAACTTTGAAAGGAAGTATACAGAAGTGGATTAGGCACCAACTAGTGGAAAAGCCTGAATGAAAACAGTGAGTACGGATATGGTCAGAGTAGTCGACTGTCAGCTACTCTGACAGGACTGACAGGTTGAATATTTCCAAGTGGTGTTGCAACCTGAGAATTGACCAAAAATCAGCCCTTGTTGCCAAGGGCTGCAAGGATGATGGCACTGGTGGCCAATGACTAGGAATGGAAACAGCAAGGAGGAAGACAATTGGAGCTGTGGACTTTTCGGCTGTCTAGAGGGTGCAGCCATTTTGATTGTTTACAAGCAGCAGCCATTTTAGATATTTAAAGTGACTGAGGGTGCAGCCATTTTGAATGTTCACAAGTGGTGGCCATTTTGGGTTTTAAAGTGACAGCCTTCTCATTCTGATTCCAGGGACCTAAGAATAGGCTCTGCTTGCCAAGGACAGCAGGAACATACAGGAGGCTGTTAATGGGAAAGGAGACACATGGTGAGTGTATAAGTGCTGCCAACTACCAAATAGAGGAGCACAGCACAGTACCTTGCTTTCATAGATAACATACAAAGAAAACAAAAATTGTGGGCAAATCACTCTAACATACAATCACCAATTAAATATAAACAGAAAAATGTCACAATGCCTTGGAGACAATGAAACATCACAGTTCACACAAAGAAGCAAGATAAAGCAAAAGAAACAAGGGACCAGGATGTTGTTGTTGTTGTTATTTGCCATTGAGTCAGACCTGACTCATAGTGACCCATCCTTGGGTTTCGGAGGCAGTATCACTATGGAAGTAGATTACCCAACCAGTATCACTATGGAAGTAGATGCAGACCCAAGATGCATCCTTGAGGAAGAAGCAGCACTGCAACTCCCTGATAAGGATTTCAGAAGAATTATATTTAGGTATCTTCAATGAACTGAGAGACAAATCAAAGAAAACACTGACAAAATTGAGGTAAATACAGAGAAAACTCTAGAACAATTTCCAAAGACAACACAAGAACAAAATGACAAAATAAATGAAAAATTAGACATGATAAAAAATAGACAGAAATCCAGAAGATTAATACTAAATTTTCAGAAATAGATAACATTGAATGGGCAAAGGAGTAGAACTGAATCAATGGAAAACAGAATGAGTGAGATTGAACATAGATACCTCAATACTTCTTTGGAAAGGGATCAATCAGAAAAAAAGATCAAAACAAAATGAAGAAAGTCTAAGGCTCATGTGGGATACCATCAAAAGGAATAATCTACATACAACTGGAATTCCAGAACAGGAAGAAACAAATAAAATCATAGAAAAAATTGTTGAAAATTTCTTGGAAGATAATTTTCCCAGTATGATGAAAGATGAGAATATATCCATTCAAGGAGTCCAACAAACCCCAGACAGAATAAAAACACAAATGCAACGACTGCCATGGAGTTGGATCTGACTCATAGCAACCCCTCCTTGGGTTTTTGAGGCAGTATCACTATGGAAGTAGATTGCCCAACCTTCCTTCTGAGGAGTGACTGGTGGGTTTGAATTCCCAGCCTTCTGGTTAGCAGTCAAATGCCTTAGACACTATGTCTCTTGAGCTCCTTCCGAACAGAATACATCCCAAAAGAAAATCACCAAGACATATCATCATCAAACTCACCAAAACCAAAGACAAAGAAAGAATCCTAAAACAACACAGGAAAAACAAAAAGTTACCTACAAGGGGCAACCACTAAGAATAAGCTCAGATTTCTTGACAGAAACCATCCAGGTGAGAAGACAATGGAATGATATATATAAAACCCTCAAAGAGAAAAATTTCCAACCAAGAATTATATACCGGGCAAAACTGCTCCTCAAATATGATGGTGAAATTAGGACATTTCTAGA
>NW_006921639.1:14359782-14382457 GCF_000298275.1 Orycteropus afer afer
GGTGGCTGCAATGATGGGCTCAAGTATAGCAGGGATTGTGGGGCTGGCAAGGGATCGGGCTGTGTTTCATTCTGCTGTGCATGGGGTTGCTATGAGTCGGAAACGACTCCACGGCACTTAACAACAACAACAACAACAACGGTATTCTCTGCTTTCAGCCAAGATCCATATGACATCAACAATTGATATCATTTTTTTTTTACACCTTCTTCTGAATCCAGCTTGAATTTCTGGCAGTTTCCCGTCAATATACTGCTGCAAATATTTTTGGATTATTTTCAGAAAAATTTTGTTGACATGTGATATTAATGATATTGTTTGAAAATCTGTGCATTCTATTGGATCACCTTTCTTTGGAAAGGACACAAATATCGATCTCTTCTAGCTGGTTGGCCAGGTAATTGTCTTTCAAATTTCTCGGCATAGATGAGTGAGCACTTCCAGCATTGTATACATTTTTTGAAACATCTCAATTAATACTCTGTCAATAATTGGAGTCTTGTTTTCACCAATGACTTCAGAGCAGCTTGGATTTCCTCTTTAGATACCACCAGTTCTAAATCATATGCTACCTCCCATGGTGGAACATTGACTAATTCTTTTTGGTACAGTGAATCTGTGTAATCCTTCCAACTTCTTTTGATGCTTTCTACCTTGTTCAATATTTTGCCCATAGAATCCTTCAATATTGCAACTTGAGCCTTGAATTTTTTCTTTAGTTCTTTCAGCTTGAGAAATAATAGACACATAGTGCTCAATGAGTTATTTATCATCATTATTATTACTGCTATTAATAATACCACAACTTTATAGATGGCAGTCACTGGTACGGCGAAATAGGAATATCATTTTGTGGTTTGGAATTTTATTGGCTAAATGAAAAGTTTATTATATATGGCCTAAAGTGGTTAAAAGCATATGTTTGAAATCAAATGCATTCTAGCAGACATGATGAGTATGGTAGCTACACAGGTAACCTAAGTTTTCTTATTTTATTGTCATGTTTGCTGCTAAAATGGGGTTCCATGACATATTTATTTATAATTACTTATTTATTTAAAATCACCTCATATACTTGTGAAAGTGGGACAATGAATAAGGAAGACCAAAGAAGAGTTTATGTCTTTGAATTGTGGTATTGGTGAAGAATACTGAAAATACCATGGACTGCCAGAAGGAACAAATCTGTCCTGGAGGAAGTGTAGCCAGAATGCTCCTTGGAAGCAAGAATGGCAAGACCTCATCTCACCTGCTTGTTCATGTTGTCAAAAGTGACCATTCCCTGGAGAAGGATATCATGCTTGGTAAAGTAGAGAGTCAGCAAAGAAAGGGAAGACCTTCAATGAAATAGATTGACCTGGTGGCTGCAATGATGGGCTCAAGCATAGCAGGGAGTGTGAGGATGGTGCAGGACCTGGCAGTGTTTCATTCTATTGTACAGAGGGTTACTATAAGCCAGAGCTGACTCAATGGGACCTAACAACAACATTATTTGCTTTCCATTTTTTACAGTTGAGTCCAGTGGTTAAGTTCAATTCCTACCTTGAAGGGTGTCTAAGGACCATAATCTTAGGGATTCTACCAGTCTTCATAAAACCAGTAAGCCTGATCTTTTTATGATTTTGAGTTTTGTTTCCCATATATATCCATTCTATTCAGTATCTGTTGTTGTGATCCATTTCAGAATGGTCAGCAGTGGTAGCCAGGCACCATACAGTTCTGGTCTCAGGATCATGGAGGATTATTTCATAAAAAGCTTTTATATATGCATCACATTTCTATGCAGCTTATAAATTTATATAATTGATCTACTCAATCATTAGAACAAAGATGTTTCCAGGAATGGCAGAAGGGAAGGAGTGATAGTGAGAAAATCCATTGCAGAAAACCTAAATAAGAAAAAGCATAAAAAAATACCTTTCCTTATTGGTCCTTAGCCTTTCTGGCACATGTCTATATCCTATACCCAGAAAATGCATTCTAGCATCCAGAAAAAGGAACCACTGCCACAGTGTTCTGTTGTATGGAAAGGTCAGATTCTAGAGAAGATCCAAAATGGTGTTTTGCTGAGAGGGGTTAGGTATACTTCATAGTTGGTGAAAAATATCCTAAACCCTATATAAGGGAATAACAGTTATTTATGAAAATAGAACAGAACCTCCAACACAATCAAGTTCCAGAATCTGGAAAGAAAGGCTTCATGGAGAAGTTGGCTTTACATAACAACCATCAATGTGCCAGAACTATTTCTGGGGCCCTCAAGGCACTATCATGCATAAAATTGTGGGAGTGTTAATAGTTACTGTATTAAGTTTTAGCTGGTAGAACGGGATCAATTGCATGGAAATTAAAGAAAGAGAGATGTTAAGTCAACATAAGGAAAGGCATTTTGCACAGCCACAGATAATAAAGGAAAAATAAATAGCTTGGGAAATAGTGATTCTTTTGCTTGCAATTGGAGACTCACAAGCTGAGATGAATGACCAGTAATGGAGACCTTACAGAGAGATTTAAGAATATAATGGAAGATTAGACTTTCCAGTTTTACCTATGACTGTGAGATATTACTTGTCGTGTTTTTTGTTTGTTTGTTTTTGTTTTGTCTGTTTCTTTAAATTGGGGTCATGTTTCACACTGTAAGTAGTATGGAACAAGAGTAGGAACTTAACTCTTCTTTGGAGTAAGTCAATGCAGGGTTAGTCAAAGCTCTTTGTGACTAAATATCTTGCTTGCTTTGCAGCAAGCTATTGTGTGAAGAGTATTGGAAAAGCTTTCAGGAGACTTATTTTTGGAGAAAGAGATTTAATTTATATTTGTTGAGAATATATCATTTTGGAGAATGTCTTACATATGTATGATAGGCTATCTCATTTAATTGTCATTAAAGTACCGTGAGGTAAGTAATATAATTCTTATTTGTTGGGTGAGCATACTAGAGTATACAGTCATTAAGAAAGTCATCCATGATCACAGAGATAGAAAACCAGTATGTGAGACTAATTTTATTTTATCCTAAAGTTTGAGCTCTTAATCTCTCCACTATATTGTTCTCATCTTCTGTCACTGACTAGCTGTATGACTTTGGATACACTGCTTTAACTCATCTGACTTCAAAATTTTTATATTTGATTATAAATGAGAGAATTTTGTTCTAAAGTGATACATGGAGGAATTCTTGTTAGCTGAACAGAGAATCAGTTACCTAAGTCTGCATTTTTCCACATATCTTGTAAAAACCATACAGAACAATAACAGTAAATAATAACTATTTAAAATCCTCACTCTCAGCATAAGTAAAAAACAGAGAAATAATTTTATAGAAAGAAAAATTACCATATCCAAGTAATCTGTCATTCATGCTCCTACCAAAAGTTTTTGAGATGAGCAAGGGCAGTTCTAGAAAAACAGAAGCAAAGAGAGAAGATAGGAACAAAATGTAAACTCAATATTTTTCTAAAAGCACAGCCAGAGAAAGAAAATCCACCTTAAGCATGAAAGTACTATTAAAAATTATATTAAAAATTAATAATTATTTAAAATAGATCTCATTCATGATTATAACTCACTGCCATAGAGTTGATTTGACTCATAGCAACCTCTCCTTGAGTTTCTGAGGCAGTATCACTATGGAAGTAGACTGCCCAATCTTTCTTCCAAGGAGTGGCTGGTGGGTTTGAACTTCCAGTCTTCTAGTTAGCAGTCATATGCTTTAGGCAAGGTATTTAAAAGTACACATGATTCGAAATGGCAGTCTTTGAAAGCTATGACTTCAGGGAGAGAAAAAGGCAAAGAGGAACGGAGAGGCACCCCTGGATAACTGAGGGGTGAAGGGGGAAAAAAGAAAAAGAAAAATGTTTAGGGTCCTTCAAAACAACAAATAAAAAAACAAACAAAACTAAAGGACATGGAACACCCCTCCTCCTTACATCTCTCTCACACACACACACACACACACACACGTTCCCACAAATCCACTAAATAAATTGGACCTTGCAACACTGGCAGAAGATGACAGCATTGGATTGGAAATAGTCTAAATATCAACAAGTCTAAAATGAATAAAAGACAATTAACAAGTCCATTCAAAGTTTATAAAATATTAGATGATGAAAATTCTCCCTCAAAAAAATCAGAAAAAAAATTGTAAGGCAATATTGTTAATCATAATTAATAACTTCATTAAATACACTAAAACATACATTTGGGATATTTTAAAATTCACCTTGAATCAAGAATTGAAAATTCAAAATGTTAAATATACAAAAAGCAGGAAGCAATGAAATGAGAGTTTATTTAACTGAGGGAAGAAATGGAGAAGAGTAATCAAAAGTACCTCAGAAATGAAAACTAAAGTATAAGATGATTGGGGAAAATATGGCAAAATGAAAAATGAGTAAGGGGGCAGAGAATAAAAGTAAGACATATACAAAAGAATGAAAATGAGATAAAGAAAAAAAAATTTAAAGTTAGAGAAAAAATTTTGGAAAAGGACAAGAAAAGAAGAAACAACATACATAAAATTGGAGGTCCTGAAAAAGAAAAGTAATATAATGCAGCATATCTAACATTTAAAATTGTAATTTTATATCTTCCAGAAATAAAAGAAAAATTGAATCACTGTATTGAAAGAGATCACCAGGTTTTTGGTAAAATTAACCCAGAATGATAAACACTGAGACATATCTTGTAAAACTATCAGACTGGCATCAGGCTTCTCAAAACAATTATAAAGCAATGCAGCAATAGAGAAGTATTTTCAAAGAGTTCAACAAAAGACACTGTGAACCAATTTTTTTTCCAGCCAAGCTATCTTCAAGTAAAAACAGTCTAGAAAAATAATTTTAAACACACCATAACTTAGTGAATTCTATAATCATAAGCCCTTCTTTAGGAATCTACTATAGAATGACCTTCATCCAACCAAGAAAGACTGGGAAACTTCTAGAAAAAGATTGATAGTGAAAGAGAAAGAGAGAGAGAGGGTCAGAGAGAGAGGGAGAGAGAGAGAGAGAAAATGAGACAGAGATTGTAGGTCTAAGGCGTCAACAAAGGGAGTATGATGATACAAGAGTGTACAAATGTATATTGTGACAAAGTAAAAAGATTAAACTAAAGAAAAGGATGAAAAGTGAAAAAGAAAAAATAATAAAACATTGGTTTTTGCATAGCTGTAATACTATTAAAAGATATTATTAAGGATTTACAAAAAAGATAGCATACAAATATTATGTAAGAAAACTCAGAAACAAAGGCATTAAAAATATGTAAGTACAAAGATAAGTATTACCTCAAAACCAAATTTTCCTAAATACAAAAATATTTTTTAAAATTAAAAAGAAGAGGTAGAGAATGGCACCTGACAACAACAATACCTCATAGGGGGCAGTTGTGGTTCAGTAGTAGAATTTTCCATGTGGGAGGAACTAATGACCCAGGTTTGGGATTTGATTGGTGGCAAGTACACCTCAAGTGCAGTCACACACACCCCTGTGTTAGTGGAGGGTTATGTTTTGCTATGATGCAGAACAGGTTTCAGTGGAGCTTCCAGACCAAGACAGACTAGAAGAAAGGCTCAGCTATCTACTTCCAAAAGTCAGCCGGTGAAAATTCCATGGATTACAACAGTCTGATCTGTGCATGGGGTTAGCATGAGTTGAGAGGCCACTTAACAACAGCTACCATAAACATATCCATATTATGTGGACAATAGCTAACACATAGTGTTGTTGTTATGTGCCATCAAGTCAGACCCAACTCATAGCAACCCCTCCTTGGGTTTCCGAGGCAGTATCACTATGGAAGTAGATTGCTCAACCTTCCTTCTGAGGAGTGGCTGGTGGGTTTGAACTGCCAGCCTTCTGGTTAGCAGTCAAGTGCCTTAGGCACTACACTAACACATAATAGCTTCTCAATACTGTTTGCTGGTGATTCTTTGAATTTATGCATAAAGAAATGGGTGAGGATACCTGCATAAATAATTTTGGAAAAGGGCCAAGAACTTCCCAATTTAACCCTTTGCCAAGTCTTAGGCCATCCCACCTGGACCCTCCCTGTTCCAGTCAGTGCTGATATCTGTGAAGCAGAGGAGGGGTAAATGCCAAAGAGCCAAAGCAAATACTGTGGCAGTGCAAGGTGGTGAACTCAGAATCTGGAGGCAGATAAGCCTGAGTGTATAACTCAACACGGCCACTTCACTTAGTGGCACTGCTTGAAATGCTTGGAAACTCAGTTGACCTCACTAAGCCTGAGATTCTCTTCAGTAAAAGTGGGCATAACCTGCATACCTCCCAGAGTTCCCGTGATATTTAAATGAAATATTTTCACTGTCATGTCTCTGGCATAGAGTCTGGCCATAGCAGGGCTCAGTAAGTGGTGGCTGCTATCCTAATCCCCTCTTATTCTCTGATGACTGTTGCTTGAACACACTCCAAATTTAGCTCCACTACACTTATAAAACCCAGAGTGTGTCTTCTGTGTAGTATGACATTCCCCTTAAGATAGGAAACATATATTATAATTTGGGAATGTGGCAAGGATAAATATTTTTTATCAATTATAAGAATACTGAGTGTTGGTACCCCAGGCTTTCCTTGATGCTGTCAGGACTATCCCAGGGTGCTTGGTGGGTGGCTGACAGTGCAGTAGTAGAACTATTTCCTAAATCCTTGCTGATTTCCTAAATCTCTGATTTCCTAATTCCCTGATTTCCTAAATCCCCCTGTCAGGACTATCCCAGGATGCTTGGTGGGTGGCTGACAGAGCAGTAGTAGAACCATTTTCCTAAATTCCTGGAGGGATGAATAATACCAATTGAGGGCCATGGAGCCCAGCAGCAAGAATGACCCAGCATCATGTCCTCTTCTCTCAGTAGATGCTTAATTGGTACCTGTTAATCAACCTGACCAGCTTCCAATAATCACAGCCTATTTCCCCATTAGACAGAGCATGCTGTAGGGACTGTGGGGTGGGATGGGGTGGGATATAGTAAAAGAAGATAATCAATATTTTTAATTGAATTTCAGGACTGAATTTAAGCCTCTTATTGGAGATGCCATATTGAAACTATCATTAACAGAATGATTTGACTCTTCTCATTATTTAAAATGTCCAGCAAAAGAAAAGTGTGATGGCTGATCACACACGTTTCTTGGGGAAAATAACTGAAATGATGGGACTGTTTAATTCAGTGTTTCCTAACATAACTTTTTGCAATAACGAAAATGCTGTATTCTGTGCCATCTGATATGATAGCTTCTAGCCACATGTGGCTATGGAGCACTTGGAATGTGCTAGTGCAACTGAGGAACTGAATTTTTATGTTAATTAATTCAAATGTAAATATAAATAACCATGTGTACCTAGTGACTACTATAATAGCACAGTTTAAAAAAAAAAAAATCAAAGTCCACTGAACACTGTTATGCTCTTCATATTGGTATTGGGCATGCATTGCTGACCCTATGTTTCAAACCCACCTGTCTAGTTTGTACTCCTCAAAGCTTTCTTTAAATTGCTTCTCTGCTGAACTCTAGCTATCGTTTTCTGATATCTACTTCATAAGCTATATTCTGCCTGGTTTTCAAAGACCTCTGCAGTTGATTTCTCTGTTATCTGCTTTGCATTCATTTTTCCCTTTAGGTAATAGAGTCCTAGTTTTGGAGGCTTTTTGTTTTTTTTGTAATTTTTTGGCAGGGAGAGCTATCTCCTCCCTACACACAATTTAAATGACTCAAACACAGTTGACAGCATCTATAGACTCTAAGAATGTACACCGTAACCCAGCTAGGTAAAAACAGTGAATTCCTCTGCCCTCTGTAATTGGTGCAGAGATTGATACATAATGTAAGTCTACCCCATGGGATTTACACAGAATCATTTGCTGGAGTCATTATTCAAGTGAATCTCCCTTTCCATTGGAATCTTCAGTTGACAGAATGGAAAGCTAGAATGGTGGTGATCATTTAGCATGAAGTAGAAATGAATGGAGAGGGGAGCACAACTGAAATTGGAGAACATTCCTGATGACATTATCTTTGAACACCAGGATCCAGCCATACCTAATAGGTAGGTAGATGCACTAATAAATATTCTTTTCTTTCTTCTTCTTTTTCTTTTTTGCTTAAGCAAATGTGAATTGGGTTTTCCAATATTTCAGATAAAAGAGTTCTAATTTGACTCCTTCCTACCTCTTCTTTTATGTCTCATTATTAGAAATATATCCTCTATCGCAGTCAACCACATATACTTCTCTCCTTTGTATCTGTTACATGACTTGTGTAACACCTTCTCTCCTCCTTCTTTCCAAGTATTATTCTGTGTTCATAATCCAGCCCAAGACTACCACCATTAGCCTCTTCAGCTCACCTCCTCTCCCTCTTAGTTCAATCACATTCACTCTTCCATGTTTGCTATGGTTCAGTGACTTTGTCTTCACACACCAACTAGCCTTTGAACTTCCCTGCTGGGAAAGACCATATAGAACCTAATACTATCTCTTGCAAATAGCTTCTCCCACAACTGGTTTCAGAGGCTGCAGTTTTCATGGGAGAAGATTGCTACATTTCCCCCCCCACACACACACATAGAGCAGCTGGTGAGTTTGAACTACCAACCTTTCAGTTAGCAGATGAGCTTTTTAACCACTATGACTCCAGGGCTTCTTCTTAGTACAATAGTATTCAATAATTCTGACTGACTGACTGACTAACACAAAGCACATATTTCACAGATGCTCTACTTCCCAAAAGTCTAGAAAGGCAAATTATATGAGAAGCAACCTTGATAAGAAAACCACAAAACTCACTAAAAATGTATATGAAAAACCTTATTGTTTATATTTATTTTTTTTTTGTGGAAATTTAATTCACACTCCCAATCCAGAATAGTGCTTTTTGACCTAAATCAGTTTATGTCCTTAATCTAAGTAAAAATGGATGGGATTAATTACAGCTGAGATTCAGAGAGTTAGCCACTGAGAGCAGAGACAATACAGGTTAGGAAAACCTACGATCCATATGCCTCCCAATGGGGCCATCATCCCACCAGAATGTATTTATAATAAGACTACTTAGTACCTCAGATAAGGTCAGTGAGGGATAAAGAAAAGGAAAAGATGTGTCCTCTGCATTGGGAGGTCTAAACCTTAGATGGAAAAAAGTAAGACATCTGAGATAACAGTGGAAAAGACAAGAGCATATATACATTGAATTGTATGGAGTAGAAGATCAGTTGTATAGAATTTAAGACATGTGGAAGATTAGTGAGGATTGCAAGAATCACTAAAATTGTCTTGGAGAAGGTAGACGAAAGCTACCTTTAAAGGATGGTAAGAGTTGAATCGATAGGAGACTTAACCGGCCATAAAAGAAAATCATAGTTGTCATTGAGTTGATTCCAACTCATGGTGACTGTGTGTCAAGAGTAGAACTGTGCTCCATAAGGTTTCCAATGGCTAATTTTTTGGCAGTAGATTATGGAAGGATTTTCTTCTGAGGTGACTTTCTTTATGGTGGACTTGAACCTCCAACCTTTCAGTTAGCAGCTGAGCATGTTGACCATTTGTACTACACAGGGACTCCTATTTAGACATGTTGTTGTTGTTGTTATGTGCCATCAAGTCTACATAGTAAGTGCAGATTTAAAGTAATAAAGTATCTTTGGCTGTATTTAATAAGGGGCATTGAGAGGCCTGCTATTTCACGGTTCTGACTGAGAATCACAATGAAGTATTTTAAACAATTACAGGCAGGGCCTTCCAGTATGGTTTTACAAGTTGTACAGCACATCTAAGAGGACTCCATTCACAGTGTGTGTATGTATTACAATGTTTTCTTACACACGGTAGTAAGTAATGTGCTCTTACAAAATTACTATAATAATTCCTGATAGATGAAGTAAAATTCTTAGAGAAAGGTGACTTATTCTTACAAAGTCACCCTATGGGTGAGTAGCCACTCGAGACACACAGGCAGGGTGAATATACCCTTCACAGTCAAGATGTAGGAATTTCTTGTATCTGACTCCAGCCTGTATGGTCTCCACAAAAAAGAAAAAACAAAAACAAACAAAAAAAACACTTCTTTCAAGCTTATTCCAACTTATAGTGACCCTTTAGGACAGAGTAGAACTGTTTCATGGGGTTTATAAAGCTTCAGTCTTTACAGAAGCAGACTGCCTCATCTTTCTCCTGTGGAGTGGCTTGTAGGTTCAAACCACTGACCTTTTACTTAGTAGTCGAATGCCTCAACCATTATGCCACCAGAGCTCCTTGTATGGCCTCAGGAGATCCTTAAGAGAAAGATATGGCATCATCTTTTGGGTCATTTTAGTTCCTCCAAGGCCTTTTATATGGTTTCCCTTGAGAAAGTTCAGGTCATAAAATGATCAGAAAAAGGTCAAAACAAAACAAATATTCAGGTCATAAGATGTTTGTAAAAGTCAAAACAGACTTTTTGCAATAGCAGAAAGATAGAAACAACCTAGATGCCCATAAACAGAAGAACGGATAACCAAACCATGGTACATACACACAATGGAATACTACATGACACTAAAGCATAACATGGATGGATTTGGAGGACATTATGCTGAATGAAATACGTCAATCACAGAAGGACAAATATAGTGTTAGTTCATTATTGTAAAAAGTCAAGGAAATATTTACATATGTAAGGAAACTTTCTTTGTTGGTTACCAGGGTTGGGAGGGTAGGGAGGGAACACTGAAAAAAAATGCACTGACGCATGTCATTTTAGTTTTGTGTATTTCACTGTACATAAATTATATTTCAATAAAATATATTTATAAAAAAGGCAAAACAGAAGAGTTCAGGTCAGATGGATAGTGGAGAAAATAAGCACTACAGAAGTTTGGTGGGAAGAGAACCCACTGTACATTCAGAGCAAACTTCCTGGCAGAGGAGCAATTGAGGTGGGCCTTGAATGAGTAGTAGGATGTTCATTGTTATATTTAGGCAGAGGAGACATTTCAGTTAGAAGGGAAGGCACAGAAACAGGAGAATGAATTCACAGAGACTACAAATAGAGTGTTGGAGGAGTTAAGCAACAAGAGAACTGAAGTATTAGTTTTCCAAGTTCAAAGGGGAGACTCCAGACACAACATCAAGATTCATAGTACCCTTCCATTATGCCATTCAATGCCCACTTGAGTATGTGACGCCAACAGAAGTTGGTGTCATAAAGAAGAGTCAAGAAGAAGATTGTCTGATGAAAGGCACATTAGTCTTTCCATAAGATATTCCCTATTCTAAACATGAGAGGAAAAAAATATTGCCAATCCACTTCCCTGAAATAACTTCCATGGTGCAGTTACACTTCCCTTGATATGTTATGTCCTCACAGTGTAGTGGGTAAGAGGAAAAGCTCTAGAGTCAGATGGTATGGATTTAATTTCTGATTCTACCAATTATTTTCTGGGTGACCAGGGCAAGGTTTCTGATGTCCTAGTACCTCAGTTTCCCAAATTTCAAATGGGGATAATAATAGTAATTACTTTATGCAGTTGTTCCGAGCACTAAAATCAGTTAATTCACATAAGATGTCTAGAACATTGCCTGACATAGTAGTATGTGTGTTAGCTATTAATAATAACAATGATAAGCGCCTGGTCTTATGGTAAATACTGCAAGTTCAGTGATGACCAAAGATACATTTTGGTCCTTAAAAGAAGAAAAAATATCTGTCTAGAACTCATGCTTCAGGGTAACTCTCAGCTTCTTACTCTTCAATGTATGAAATAGTCAGTCTTGACCTGCTGTTCATTCCTATCTGGGTTCATGCATTCCTTGACTCTTTCATTTAAAAAAAAGAAAAAGAAAAGAAAGAAAGAGAGAAAGAAAAGAAAAGAAAAACTACCAAAAATCTTGACTGACAAATGATCTGGACTTAGTCTCCCAGCCACCCAGCAAGATTATGGATTAGGCAGAGAAGTAACCCAGACCATCTACGACAAAGACACAAGAAACCAAATGAAATAGATACAGATGACAATCCTGGAACCCCTGAGCTTCAAAGAGTAGTTAGATTAGTAGAAGAAACTGAATGAAAATAGCAAATAAGGAGACATACCAAACCAATAATGAAACTCACTGCCATCAAGTTGATTCTGAAACACAGTAACCCCAGTTTCTAAGGCTGTAAATCTTTACAGAAACAGATTGCTTCATCTTTCTTCCATGAAGTGGCTGGTGACTTCAAATCACAAACCTTTTGGTTAGTAGCTGAGTGCCTTAACCACTACAACACCAGAGCCTCTTAAGGAGGCACATGGAGTGGTGAATTGTCAACTGGCCTGATACTGTGAGGCCATTTTTAACTTTTGCAAGCAGAATTCTGACTGGGACAGTAACCTGATAATCAGCTCCATCTGTCCAGGACTATACCATGCCCACACTGGTGGCTAATGATCAGAAAGGTGCAATTTATCCCCTTATTCCCCACACAACTCCCAGTGACCAGAAGTGTAGCCTGTCATCCCCCACTCCCATGTACTGGCAGCTGGTGACAACCCCTACATGCTGCCCCTGCTCTGTCTGAGGTCAGAGGTAGGCACTCATGGTGTACACCATCCCCACATTTGGAAACACATGCTCTCTGCTTCCTTGGGCTGGCAGAAGAGGTCATCCCACACTAGGAACCCTCTACCCAGCTACTTCCTAGATTGGTAGAAATTCCATACTGGACCATGCACCTTGTCTCATCCACCTCCTAGCATGGCAGAAACACCATCTCGGACTGGATGTTCTACCCTCAGCTGCCTCCTAAGCTGGCAGAAACTCTGTCCCAGACCAGGTGCTTGGCTACCAGCTGACTTCTTGGCTAATAGCAATGCCATGCTGGACCAGGTGCTTTGCTCCCAGCAACCTCCTAGTCCAGCACAGCATGCCAACCTGTACTGGGGACACTGGTCCCCACCCTGTGCCAGGTGCCTCATCTCCCCATTTTCTACTTTTTCCTTTTCTTTTATTTCTCATTCCTTTTCTTTTTCTTATTTTTCTTTCTATTTTCTCCTAACTTTTTCCTCTACCTATTTTTTATTTTTGTTGTTTTCATCTTTTTCTCCTTCCCCTGTTCTTCTTCTTCTTCTTTTTTTATATTTTCCCCTTCCATTCTCTATCATTTTTTCTTTTTTCTGTCCCAAGCAGCAGGAGACAGCAACTCTCCCCACATTAACTGGCCACATGCACACTTCCTGCAGCCCAATCCACTGGATAAGTGCCACTACATACTCCTATACCACCTAACTAATAACTAATGGTGGCCAACCCCAGCCTAGCTCGCCCTCAACTTTCTGCAGAACAGTGAACAAAGAACTGCACACATACTCCCATCCTATCACAACTACAAGGAGACAAGTGGCAAGCACTTAAGTGTTGCCAAACTAGTGACTAGAGTAATACACTCACTCCACATCCTTGGATATATCAAAACAAAATGAAGCAAAACAAAAATGAGGCAAAACACACCACCATCCAATCACCAATTAAATACAACACCACTACCACAATGTCTTAGAGACAACAGATAATCTCAGTTCACACACAAAAAATAAGGCAGAATGGGTCAAATAACTAGCCAAAATACAGAGCCAGAAAACCTTCCTGAAGAAGAAACATATTAGAACTATCTGATAAGGAATTTAAAAGAATCATATTAGAGGAAAAAGATGATGTCCTACTAATGGATTGTTCACCACATCTCTCTATCAACAGAGATTTTGAGAAATTAGGACAATCAGATGTAAATGATGATACTGGAGTTATAAGCAGCTAGTGAGAAGATAATATATTAGATACAGTAAAGGTGGCAAAAGGGAGCAGGTTAAACATCTGGGAAAAATTAAAAAACCTGTCCATCTGGCAGAGTTGAAGAGAAGTCATTAGAAGTACAAAGGAGGTTGAAAAGGGGGGGCGGGAATCATGGAACCCACAGGTATTAAAGACTCAGAATAGTTACACTGGGATTTTTCAAAGGTGAGCTAGGGCTGTGAGTGGGGACAAAAGTCATACTGGGAAGCAGAGCAGGACTCCCTTATCTTAAGCTACCATAGAGTCCAGAAGGGAGTGGGGGAAAGGAAAGAGAAAATCTCTCTGAATAACAGAACCCCAAATTGGATACACAGCAGTGGGCTCAAGTCCAATCCTTAGCAACACTTTTCAGCACAGAGTAGAACTGGGACCTGAGATTTCATGACTTGTGGGTCCATATGGAGGAGGGTGACACTTTGTCCTTTGAGGTGGTTGGCCAGTTTGAACAGAGGGACTGACTGATGGCTGGGTGCCAGTGTTGGCAGACTGTTTCAGATGGAGCCAGGGGCTGTGTCTGTCCTTTACATACCTGCATAGCTGACTGAATTATCTCATGCTAAACACAGAAAACAGCCTGTCTTTTTCTCCAGGGATTGCTTCTTGTGCTGATCTCCTTTCTCCTGTGTGGGTGCTCCTGTGAGTAAGCAGATTCCACCATAGAGGCAAGTTCTCAGGGCTGCTCGTTGAACATAACTAGAGGGACTTCTCCTCAAACACTTTATTCTCCCTTCATTTTTCTATTATCTTCTTGCCCAATTTTTCTTCTTTTATACCTGGCATTTACTCTACTACTCCTTATTTTCTTTCATGTTTGTAAAACCTTCATCCATCCCACCCTCACTTTTGTTTTCTCTCTTTTTCTTATATTCTTTTTTCCTTTTCCCTACTTCTTGTCATCAATTTTTGTTCTATCTTTTCATCTCTTCTTCTTCTCCTTGGCTTTTTTTTTTCCCCCTTGCCTCATCCAATGTGAGGAACATATTAACCCTCCACTTGTCAGGCATGAGGGAGCTCTGGTGGCACAGTGTCTAAGGCATCTGACTGCTAACCAGTAAGTTCAAACCCACCATCCACTCTGCGGATACAAGTCTAGGCAATCTACTTCCATAAAGATTTACTGCTTCAGAAACCCAATGGAGGTTGCTATGAGTTAGAATTTACTCAACGGCATTGGGTTTGGTTTTTTTGGTTAGTCATCCATGGCTACTACACTGACCCTCTGACCCAATAGACAAGTAACACCAATAGCTCCTGCACCACAGTATCAATGACAGATGGTGGACAACACCTGCTCATCCCAACTGCAAATCCTCTTCACAATGAACAAAAACCTGTACCCACATCCCCACCAGTGATTCCACCAACACAGAGAAAGCTGGAGAGTGACCCAGTAGAGCCAAGTTAACCACCAAAGAAGTACACCTCCACACTTCCAGATATAGTAAAATATAAAACTAAGGTGAAACAAATCAGTACATAACTAACAAATAAAGACAAGTTCCAAATTTCTAGGAAAAAAAACAGACAACTTCAAATCAAACAAAGAAAACAGGACAAGATATTAGAAACATGTGCCAAGCTAAATAATTTGGAAATCTCCCTGAAGAGGAATATGCAATAGAGCTATCTGATAAGGAATTCAGAAGATACATATATCTTGGAGGGGTGTGTGTGTGTGTGTGTGTGTGTGTGTATGTATGTGTGTGAGTGTATATATATCAAGAGCTCAAGAAAATTGTAAACAGAAGCAATGGCAAAACAGAAAGTATCGTGGAAAAATTCAAGAAAATCATTCAAGAACAAAATAACAAAGCAAACTCACTATTAGAAATCATATAAAAACAACAATTAGAAATACAGAAGATAAACACTAAAATTATGGAGATAGATAACACAGGGGAAGGACAAAAGAGTCAACTAGAACTGGCTAAAGAACACATTTCCCAGCTAGAAGACAAATCCCTTGATGCCTGTCTGTATGAGGAAAAAGAAAACCTAAGAGCTATATAGGAGCTTTGGTGGTGTAGTGCCTAAGGCACATGACTGTTAACCAGAAGGTGAGTAGTTCAAACCCACCAGCCACTCCTTGGAAGGAAGATTGGGTGATCTACTACCATAGAGATACTGCCTTGGAAACCCAAGGAGGGATTTCTGAGTCAGAGATGACTGGATGGCACATAACAACAACAACAACAAAAGAGTTATATGGGATGACATGAAAAGAAACAACATGCATCTGATTGGAATTGCAGAAAAAGATGAGACAAATAAAATCACTGAGAAAATTGTCAAAGACTTGCTAACAGAAAATCTCCCATATCATGAAAGAACAAAAGATATCCATCCAAGAAGCTCAATAAATACCATACAGGATAGACCCCAAGAGAAAGTCACCAAGATATATCATAATCAAACTTTCCAAAACAAAAGACAAAGAAAGAATCTTGGGAGCAGCTCAGGAAAAGCAAAATGTCACCTATAATGGGCAACCAATAAGACTAAGCTCTGATTTCTCAGCAGAAACCATGCAGGCAAGAAGGTAATGGGATGGCATATACAAAACCTTAAAGGAAAAGAATTGCCAACCAAGAATTATATATCCAACCCAACTGTCCCTCAAAGATGAGGGTGAAATCTTGAACTGCCAGCCTTCTGGTTAGCAGTCAAATGCCTTAGGCACTATACTACCAGAGCTCCTAAGACACTCCCAGACAAACAGAAATTAGGGAATTTGTGAAAACCAGAACAACCCTACAAGAAATGCTAAAGGGAGTTATTCCAATAGAAAACCACAACAGAGAACAACAAATTAAAATCAAGACACTTGACATCACCACCTAGAAACAAAACCAGAAAAAAGGAACCTCTCAAACCTCTCAAAATAAGCTCACAAAGAAACTGTACATAGAAGAATAGGCGAGTCAATCTGCAAATGACACCAGCAACAAAGCA
The DNA here is from genome assembly GCF_000298275.1 of Orycteropus afer afer. Classification (NCBI taxonomy): domain Eukaryota; kingdom Metazoa; phylum Chordata; class Mammalia; order Tubulidentata; family Orycteropodidae; genus Orycteropus; species Orycteropus afer. Next base: position 14,376,560 of record NW_006921639.1, read on the forward strand.
AATAGAGGAAATAAAAGTTTCATTTACAAAACTTCCAAAAGGAGAAGAAGACAGGACAGTATCTTTATAGAACAGACTGTTCCAAACTTAGGGAGATAAGAATTTACTTCAGGGTAATTACAAAGAAAATTAACAATCCTTCTAACCAAACTAAGAAAGAAGAAAATCACAAGGGCTTAGTAACCACAAAACCAACAATAATGAAGAAAAGAGAAAAAACACTTGATAAAAAATGAACTCAGCATAGAAAAATATTTGGAACAAAGAAATCACCAGCCATCCAACAAAAAAACAAAATAGGATGACAGTAATAAATTCATACCTATCACTAATTACACTCAATGTGAATGGACTAAATGGACCAGTCAAGAGAAAGAGAGTGGCAGATTGGATAAGAAAAGGAAACCCATTGATATGCTGCCTATAAGTGACCCACCTTAGACACAAAGATAAAAATAACTTAAAAATCAAGGGGTGGAAAAAAATATATTAAGATAATGGCAACCAAAAAAGAGCAGGAGTGGCAATATTAATTTCTGACAAAATAGACTTCAAGGTGAAAACCAGCATGAGGGAAAAAGAAAGACACTATATGATGTTGAAAGGGTCAACTGACTAAAAGGACATTACTATGGGCATTCTTACTTCCGTAGTGATACTGCCTTGGAAACCCAAGGAGGGGTCGCTATGAGTCAAGGCCAACTCGATGGCAAATAACAACAACAGCAACATAATAAATATCTGTACACCCAATGAAGGAACTACAAAATACATAAAGCAAATGTTAACTGAATTGAAGGGGAAAATAGACAGCTCTACAGTACTAGTAGGAGACTTTAACATGCCAATTTCAAGGAAGGATAGAACAACTAGAAAAAAAAAAACAACTAAATAAAGCTACAGAAGAACTCAACAGTACAATCAACCAACTTGACCTCATAGACACATGCAGAGCACTCCACCCAACAAAAGCAAAATACCCATTCTTCTCCAGTGCACATGGATCATTCTTCACAATAGGCTATATGTTAAGCCACAAACCAAGCCTCAATAAATTTAAAAACACTGAAATACTACAAAGTATCTTCCTGGATAACAATGGTATAAAATTAGAAATCAATAATAGGAAGATCAAGGAGAAAAAAATCAAATATGCGAAAACTGCTAAAAAATTACTGGATAACAGAAGAAATAAAGTGTGGAATTAAAATCATAGAAACAAGTGAGAATGACATTACAACTTAGCAACACCTTTGGGACATGGAGAAAGCAGTACTTAGGGGTCAATTTATAGCAATAAATGCACACATCAAAAAAGAAGAAAAAATCAAAGTCAACACTTTAACTCCACAACCCCAACAATTAGTAAAAGAAGAACAAAAGAAACCTATGGTATCTAGAAGTAAGGAAATAATAAATATCAGAGCAGAAATAAATTAAGCAGACAACAACAACAGAAAACAGAGAAAAAATCAACAAGAAGCTTGTTCTTTGAAAATATGAACAAAATCAACAAACCACTGGCAAATTTAAAAAAGGAAAAGAAAGAGAAGATGCAAAAACATGACTAATAAATGAAAGGGCAACATCACAACAGAACCAACTGAAATTAAAAAAAAAGATAATAACAGGATATTATGAAGAACTGTATTCCAACAGACTCGAGAACCTAGAAAAAATGGACAAATTTCCAGAAACACAAGACCTGCTGTGAAAGGGGCAGGGAAGTGGCATCTTTTGACCTCTAACTACACAAGAGGAAGACAGAATCACCACCAGCAGCCCAAGGCCTGTTCTCAGGAGGTCAGGCATGCCACCACCCTCCAGCCCTCTTACCAACCTTGACACCAACCATCCCTCCATGGCACCCACTCCTCTTTGCTGAGTTCAATAATTCACTGCAGTGCCACACAGAACTCACAGATTGTGGGGTTTATTAGGGAAGCAACAGGCTACAATTCAAGTTCAGGAATGTGCTCAGAATACAGTTCCTTGATCTGGACATTCTCCCCTCTGCTGTGCCCTTAAACATGCCTCTCTGGCCCTTGGCCTCTTGGCCTGGCCTCTGCCTCTGTGGGCCAAGTAAGCCTGCCTCTCTGTCTCATGCCACCATCTCTCGGCCAGGTACTTCCTTATCAACCAGGTGTCTCTCTCTCAGCCAGGTATCACTTTCTCTCAGCTGGCATCTCTCTCTCAGCAGCACATCTCCCTCAGCTGGCAATCAATTTCCTTCTGCCTCTATGAGGGCTCATTTTGCACCTGGCAGAGTGGCAAAAACAACAAATCCCAACAACAGAATTCTACACACCTGAGACAGAGTGAACTTTCCCAGAAGATTACTTCCTGCTGCTCCAACAGAAATACTCCAGGTGGATGACTTTAACAATTAGGAGTTTAAATTGCATGGTTGTTGTTGTCGTTATGTGCCGTCAAGTTGGCCCCGACTCATAGCGACCCCTCCTTGGGTTTCCGAGGCAGTATCACTATGGAAGTAGGATTGCCCAACCTTCCTTCCGAGGAGTGGCTGAAATTGCATGGTAACACCCAGTAATACAGTGGGAGTTACGAAGACTATGGCTAGAAAAGCTATACCATGTAATTTACTACACCACCTGAGATAGAATCCTTGAACAGACCCATAACAAAGGAAGAAACTGAGCAGGTCATTAAAAAAAACAAAACAAAACTCTTCCCCATACACAATATATCCTAGTCGAAATGGCTTCACTGGAGAATTCTATCAAACATTCAGGGAAGAGCTGACACCTATACTACACAAACTATTTCAGAACATAGAAAATGGTAAAATACTCCCAAATTCATCCTATCAAGCAAGTATAACACTGATACCAAAACCAGGTAAAGACCCGATAAAAAGAAAAATTACAGACCAATATCTCTTATGAATATAGATGCAAAAATCTTCAATAAAATCCTAGCCCAGAGAACCCAAAATTTTATATATAAAAAAAAAATACATGACAATCAATGGGGATTCATACCAGGTGTGTGAGGATGGTTTGACATCAGCAAAACAATGAATGTAATACATCCCGTAAATAAAAGAAAAGAACCAAATGATCATATCAATTGATTCAGAAAAGGCATTTGATAAAATCCAACATCGATTCCCGTTCAAAACTCTCAGCAAAATAGGAAAAGAAGGAAAAATCCTCAAAATAATAAAGGGCATATACATAAAACTAACAACCAACATTACTGTCCAACAGGAACAAGACAAGGATGCTTTCTTTCACCACTTCTATTTAATATATTGGAAGTTGTAACCAGGGCAATAAGGCAAAAAAGAGAAATAAAGGGCATCCAAATTGACAAAGAAGTAAAGCTGTCTCTATTCACAGATGACATGATCTTATACATAGAAAACACAAGAGACTCAGCAAAAAAATTACTGGAGCTAATAGAAAGGTTCAGCAAACTGGTAGGATACAATGTCAACATATAAAAATCAGTTAGATTCCTGTACATCAACAAAGAGACCTCTGAAAAGGAAAACAACACCATTTAAAATAGCTACCAAAAAGATAAAATACTTAGGAATAAATCTTACCAGCAATACAAAAGACCTATACAAAGAAAACTACAAAACACTACTACAAGAAACTACAAGAGATCTACATAAATGGAAGAACATGCCATGTTCCACACTGGCTGAACAATTTTACAGTCCCACCAGCAGTGTATGAGAGTTCCAATCTCTCTGCACCTTTGCCAGCATTTGTTATTTTTCTGTCTTGTTGAACTTTGCCTTTATTTCTGGGGGGAGATGATATCTCATTGTTGTTTTGATTTACATCTTTCTGATAACTAAAGGAAAGTAAGGGGACCAGGACAGAGCCAGCAAGCAGCAGGGATCCAGGTAAGGAGAGGGACCCAGGCCCCACCCCCAAGTGGTGGGAAAGTGAGGGAGAGGAAAGGAAACCCATGGGGACCAGGACAGAGTAAGTGAGCAGCAGGAATGCAGGTAAGGGGAGGGACCCAGGCCCCACCCCCAAACAGCAGGAAAATGGCAGGGATCCAGGTAAGGGATGGTGGTGAAGAGGTTTCAAACAGCTATGGGAGACAAACTTGTCTGTCAGTTTGTTATGCTGTGGTGGCTTGTGGGTTGCTGTGAGGCTTGAGGCTGTGCCACCGGTGTTTCAAACTCCATCAGGGTTGCACATGTTGCACAGGTTTCAGAGTGGCTTGCAGACTTAGACAGACTAGGAAGAAGGAAGAGGCCATCCTCTTCTCAAAGAATTGGCCAGGGAAAACCTTATGAATTGCAGAGACACTGTCTGATACATCACTAGGCAACTTCATGAATAACCTGGAAACATTGTCTGATACAGTACAGGAGGATGAGCCCCTTAGGTCAGAAGGCTCTCAAAATAAGACTGGGAAAGAGCTGCATCAGTGTAGAAACAAGCTTACTGATATGAATAAAGTAAAGCTTTTGAGACCTATATCTGCTGATGTGGCATGACTCAAATTGAGGAGAAATAGTTGCAAACATCCATTAATAATAGTAACATGGAATGTACAAAGTATGAATCTAGGAAAATTAGAAGTTGCCAAAAATGAGGTGGAACACATAAAGATTGATATCCTAGGCATTAGTGAGCTGAAATGGACTGGTTTTGGCCATTGTGACTCAGACAACTATATGATCTACTATGCTGGGAATGATAACTTAAAGAGGAATGGCGTGGAATTCATCATCACAAAGGATGTTTCAAGATCTGTCCTGAAGTACAATGCTGTCAATGATAGGATAATATCCATATGCCTACAAGGAAGACCAATTAATACGACTATTATTCAAATTTATGCAACAACTACCAAAGCCAAAGATGAGGAAATTGAAGCTTTTCATCAGCTTCTGCAGTCAGAAAATGACCGAATATGCAATCAAGATGTGTTAGTTATCACTGGTGACTAGAACGCAAAAGTTGGAAACGAAGAAGAATCATCAGTAGATGGAAAATTTGGCCTTGGTGACAGAAGTAACGCTGGAGATTACATGACAGAATTTTGCAAGACCAACAACTTATTCATTGCAAATACCTTTTTTCAACAACACAAATGGTGGCTATACACGTGGACTATGCCAGATGGAGCACACAGGAATCAGACTGACTACATCTATGGCAAGAGGCAATGGAAAAGCTCAGTATCTTCAGCTAAAACCAGGCCAGGAGCTGTTTGTGGAACAGACCATCAACTGCTCACATGTAAGTTCAACTTGAAGTTGAAGATAATTGAAAAAAATCCATGGAGCCAAAATATGATCTTGAATATATCCCTCCTGAATCTAGAGACCATCTAAAGAATAGATTTGATGCATTGAACACTGTGATAGTTGGAGCTGTGTGTCAACTTGGCTGGACCACAATTCTGTGTGGTTCAAGCAATTGTGATGTGGGTTGGTCCCATGATGAGATCACATGTATATGTTTTGAGCAGCCAATCCATTGAATGGGAGTTTCTCTAGGGCTGTGGCCTGCTTCCAGTATATTTATGGATGTCCTGGGAAAAGAGACACTTTTCTATGGATACAGAGTCACAGCCTCTCAATCAATTCCCTGACATGAGTCAGTTTACAGACCCACAACCCCTTGAATGAAGGGGAGGCTGGGTCCTTTTGAGAAAGGACCCCACTACATTGCCAAAAATTTATAATGCCAATCTTCCTCCCAGCCTTTCCCAAAGGAATGTGAGGCCTTATATGAGAGTGACTGTTCATTGGGAAAAAGGAAATAATCAGACTTTCGGGGATTACTGGACACTGGCTCTAAACTGACACTAACTCCAGGAGATCCAAAGTGTCACTGTGGCCCACCAGTCAGAGTGGGGACATATGGAGGTCATGTTATTGATGGAGTCTTAGCTAAGGTG
>NW_006921639.1:14383539-14384990 GCF_000298275.1 Orycteropus afer afer
TGGATTTGAACTGCCAGCCTTCTGGTTAGCAGTCAAGTGCCTTAGGCACTATGCTACCAGAGCTCCTAATAAGCTAATAAGACCTAGTAAGGAAGAAGTATTGATGACTCTAGACTTATTGGTGAGACATATGCATGCTAGAGGGTGGGAAATTAACCCCAAAAAAATTCAGGCACCTTCCACCTCAGTGAAATTTCTAGGGGTCCAATGGTGTGGGGCATGTCGAGATATTCCTACTGAAGTGAAGGATAGGTTATTGTATCTGGCTTCCCCCACAACTAAAAAGAAGGCACATCTGGTGGGCCTCTATGGATTTTGGAGGCAATATATCCCTCATTTGGGTGTGTTGCTGTGTCCTATTTATCAAGTGACTCAGAAAGCTGCTAGTTTTGAGTAGGGCCCAGAATAACAGAAGGCTCTGCAATGGGTTCAGGCTGCTCTGCAGGCTGTTCTGCCACTTGGGCCATATGATTCAGCTGATCCAATGGTGTTTGAAGTGTCTGTAGTATATCAAGATGCCATTTGGAGTCTTTGGCAGGTCCCTATTGGTGAATCACAATGCAGACCCTTGGGATTTGGGAGCAAAGCCCTGCCATCTGCAGATAACTATTCTCCTTTTGAGAAGTAGCTTTTGGCTTGTTACTGGGCTTTAGTAGACACTGAATGCTTAACCATGGGCCACCAAGTCACCATGTGGCCTGAGCTTCCCATCATGAAGTGGGTGTTGTCATAAAGTTGGACATGCATAGCAGCACACTCCATCATTAAATGGAAGTAGTATATCAGAGATCAGACTTGAGCAGGACCTAAAGGCACAAGTAAGTTGCATGAGGAAGTGTCCCAAATGCCTATGGTCTCCACTCCAGTCACATTACCTTCCCTCTCTCATTCTGCACTTGTGGCCTCATGGGGAGTTCTTTTTGATCAGTTGACTGAGGAAAACACGTGCCTAGTTTACAGATGGTTCTGCGTGATATGCAGGCACCACTCAAAAGCAGAGAGCAGTGGCACTGCAGCCCCTTTCTGGGACTTCCTTGAAGGACAGTGGTGAAGGGAAATCCTCCCAATAGGTAGAACTTTGAGCCATGCATATGGCTATTCACTTTGCATAGAATAAGAAATGGACAGATGTGCGATTGTATATGGATTCATGGGTTGTAGCTAAGGGCTTGGCTGGATGGTCTGGGACTTGGAAGGAACATGTCTGCAAAATTGGTGACGAGGATGTATGGGGAAGAGGTATGTAGTCAGATCTCTCTGACTAGGCCAAAGGAATAAAGATATTTGTGTCTCATGTGAATGCCCACCAAAAGGTGACCTTGGCAGAGGAGGACTTTAACAATCAGGTGGATAGGATGACACATTCAGTGGAAACCAGCCATCCTTTTTCCCCAGCTACTCCTGTCATTGCTCAATGGGCCATGAACAAAGTGGCAGGGATGGAGGTTATG
>NW_006921639.1:14386560-14387228 GCF_000298275.1 Orycteropus afer afer
ACTGTGATTGTTATATTTCTTCATTATATATGTGCATCAAATATTTTTGTTTCCTTCTGTAATGAACTGTGAAATGTGAATAAGGTTAATGAGTTTTGGTTGTACATGTGTTAGCGTATCATGTTAGGTACAAATATGACTTTATGGTGGTCCTATTTAGAGATTATATATGGCTAAGAAGTTTTGTACAACTGCCAAGTTGACAAGGGGTGGATTGTAATAGTTGGAGCTGTGAGTCTACTTGGCTGTACCACAATTCTGTGTGGTTTAAATTATTGTGATGGGGGTTGTTCCAATGATGGGATCACATGTATATGTTTTGAGCAGCCAATCCATTGAAAGGGTGTTTCCATAGGGCTTTGGCCTGCTTCCAGGATATTTATGGACATCCTGGGAAAAGAGACACTCTTCTGTGGATTGGGATTCTCTTGTGCTGCCTACAACAGTCCGTGAGCAAACAATCCACCATTCGGCCTGGAGATCTTGGGTTCATCAGTCGTTGGAGTCAACAGCCAGTATACTGCCTGCCTACCTTGAGCTCATTAGCCTCTGCAGCTGTGTGAGTTCAGAAAAGCTTCCAGCTTGATGTTTGATCCAAGAACATGGGACTTTCCACCTTCTATAAGTGTGTGAGCCATTTTCCTAAGATAATTTCCTTTTTTTTTTTT
>NW_006921639.1:14388278-14390242 GCF_000298275.1 Orycteropus afer afer
TGCAGGGTCCAAGCGTGCCATAGGCTAGAGACCATTCCCAAGGCTTCTCCTTATATACAGGAAGCAGACATATCCCAAAGGGAGCTACTCAGCTGCTTGTGGTAGATCCCACCATGGAGCTGATTGACAGTCTCATCATGGGGAATAACTACCACTGGCTGCCCAGCCAGCCAACCAGGCCCAGCCAAGTTGACACAAAAACATAACCACCACAATTATTATGTCTGATTTCTTGCATGATGCTAACTGGATGTTGACTGTGGATCAACATCCATGGATGTTGACTGTCAATCCAAGTAAAATGAAATCCCTAACAACTTCAATCTTTTCACCATTTATCATGAGCTGCTTATTGGTTCAGTTGTGAGGATTTTCAGTTTCTTCATATTGATGTGTAATCCATACTGAAGGTTGTAGTCTTTGATCTTCATCAGTAAATATTTCAAGTCATCTTTTTCAACAAGGAGGATTATGTCATCTGCATATTGCAAGTTGCTAATGAGTCTTCCTCCAATCCTGATGCCTTGTTATTCTTTATACAGTCCAGCTTTTTGGATTATTTACTCAGCATACAGATTGAATAAGTATGATGAAAGGATACAACCCTGACAAACATCTTTCCTAATTTAAAACCATGCAGTATCCCCTTGTTCTGTTCTAAAGACAACCTCTTGATCTATGTACAGGTTCCTCATGAACACAATGAAGTGCTCTGGAATTCCCATTCTTCACAACATTATCTATAACTTGTTATGATCTACAGAGTCAAATGCCTTTGCATAGTAAATAAAACACAGGTAAACATCTTTCTGATATTACTTTCAGTCAAGATTTATCTGACATCAGCAATGATATCCCTTGTTTCTCATCCTCTTCTGAATCTAGCTTGAATTTCTGAAATTTCCCTGTGAATATACTGCTGCAACTGTTTTTTAAAATTATCTTCAGCAAAATTATCCTTGCTTGTGATACTAATGATATTGTTTGGTAATTTCCACATTCTGTTGGATCGATCATCTTTCTCTGGAATGTGTACAACATTGATCTCATTACCCATTAGAGAGATGCAAATCAAAACAACAACAGCTCAGCCAAGCTTTACTAGCAAAATCCTCCCCTCCCCCCAAAAAAACCCAAAAAACAACAAATGATGGTGAATGTGTGGAAAGACTGTAACCCTTATACACTACTTGTGGGACTGTAAAATGGTGCTGCTATGGTGGAAAACACTATGACACTTCTTACAAAATTTGAGATAGAAATACCCTATGATCCATCAATCCCGTTACTAGGTGTATATTCTACAGAAATAAGAGCCATAATACAAATAGATACGTGTATACCCATGTTCATCACAACACTATATATTCATCTCTCTATATATATTCACTATATATTCAACACAGCAAAATATGGAAACAACCTAAATGCCCATCAACAAATGAATGGATAAACAAATTATACTACATATGCACAATGGAATACTATGTGACATTAAAAAATAATGATGATTCTACAAAACACCTCATAACATGGATGAACCTGGAGGACATTATGCTGAGTTGATCACAAAAGGACAGATATTGTATGAGACCACTATTAAAAAAACCAAGGAAAGGCTTTCACATAGCAAGTACCATTCTTTGATGGTTCCCATTGGTGGGAGGGCATAGGAGGGTAAATCAGTAACCAGAGGGTAGACATATATTAACTTGGGTGAAGGGGGAAAGGCAATAAGGGGGAGGTCAGCACAAAATGATCAAAGGAAAGGAAAACACTAGGAGAAGCCCAAGAGTTAAACGCAGTATATGTAAATACTATTACATACACAATCCTGCAAAAATAGTTATAAAAATAATCTATGAGTAGATACATAGATAGACATTCAAGCTGTGAACAGGTCTGGGAAGGCATGTAAGACTATGGAAAGCATGTATGACATGGAAGGCATGTAATACCTATAT
>NW_006921639.1:14390342-14430884 GCF_000298275.1 Orycteropus afer afer
ATAATCCAGAAGTGGATATGTAGACAGACACACAATCAGAAAAGGGGTGGGTAGGCAAATGGGACTACACTCATATATATGTATGTCTGACAGAGGATATTTCTACATACGTATTTACACACACTGGAAATATATCCATGATCATATGGATATATGGGAACAAAGTTATGAAAACTTTTTAGCCATAACCAAACACCTTAAGAGAATGAGTACTTGGGCATAGGAGCTCAGGACCATAGTCTTGGGTGACATCAAGGAAAATTGGTACAACATAGTCCACAAAGAAAATGTTCTACACCCTACTTTGGTGAGCACTGACTGGGGTCCTAATAGCTTATGAGCAGCCAAATAAGGTGTAACTATTGGTTTCTCCTCTTTAGAGAAAATAAGAAAATCAAGATACAAGGAAAGAATTAGTTCAAAGGACTAATGAACCATGTTAACCTTGGCCTCCATGATCCTGAGACAGATGAACTAGATGGTGTCAGCTATCACTACTGACTGCTCTGAAAGGGATCGCATTAGAAGGTCCCTGATAAAGTGGATGAAAATAGTGAAATGAAACTCAAAATCATAAAAAAAAAATACCAAGCTCACTAGTCAGATAGAGACTGGTGGAACCCCAGGGACTATTGCCCTTAGTCATCCTTTAAGTCATCCTCACCCTCATGGTTCAATTTGCAGACAACAATAGAAGTAAAATACAAGTTGAACAATAACACTATGGAGGTATGTGGTCCTTAAAACAACCATTTGAGATAAAAGGGGCAGCATTTGTCCCAAGACAAAGTTCAAAAGGCAGGAAAGGATAGGAAAGAAAGAAGAATAGAAACAGAAAACAAAAGGAAGAAGTGGAATGAGGGATATTATATTGTAGGGATTGCACTCAAGAACATGAAACAAAATGTGTATTAATTGTTGGGTGAAAAACTGATTTGCTCTGTAAATTTTCACGCAAATCACAACAAAAAGTCATATATATATACATATATGTATATGTATATCTGTCTGTCTGTCTATCTATCTATCTGTCTATCCAAAAAGAATCTGTTATTAGGGTTTAACACTGGCAGAGGATTCAGATGGGATTTTATTCAGTTTTCAACACAGGTTGTAAATCATATTCACCAGATTTACCCCTGAATGACTCCAGAAAATTCTTGATGTTTTGGATGCCATTGGTGAGGAGGGATAGGATTAGATCTGGGATGGCAAGTATTTGGCACTCTGGGGCTTTTATTCCTCCCCTCCCTCATGACAGACATCATTAGTTGGTCTAGGTAGTCCTTCCTGCTAAATCTGGAGGAAGCTTCAGAATTTTTCTACCTTAACACTCCAGACAAGATCTATCAATTGATCACCATTTACATGCCAAATAGAACCTGTATGTTAGCCTAGCTTGGAAGTACTTTGAAAAATAGTGAACATTTAAAATGCACAACAAATTAATGTAAAATTGCTGATAGTTCAGTTCATTTTAATAAATTCAGGAGGAACTTGGTTTGTAAGACCTTCAGTAAGCTTTGAAAAAGAGCTCTTGGCTTGGTGGGTTATGGGACTCAGATAAGGAAATGTGCTACTTGCAAAAGAAATGGATGTGGGCAAGCTTTGGGATGGTGGCATAGATAAATTTTCAGAAGGAATGCAAGTTACAAGGCATTCAGTCTGTGGGCTAGTGGTGTTCTTAGAGAAATGGTAAAGTTGCCTGCAAAGCAACTTCAGTTACAGGCTTGTCTCTAAAGGTAGTACAGTTTCAAGGGTTCAGCACACACACACACACACACACACAAAACACTTCACCAAGTAATGTAATTAATCACCACTAAGCAATAGCCTACATTGCCAATACTATATATCTATTTCTTTTCTATAAGACTCTCATCCTTACTAGGATACAAACATTTCCTGGTTGCCCTTAGTATATATAATAAGAATACACTCATTAAGGAGAGGGAAAACTTGAGGTCTCAGAACTGACTTGCCACTCTCTCACTTTGGGATGAGGTCAAATCTGTTTTCTTTTACTGGCTTCAGTTTGACCTCCTACTAAGTGTTTGTGGGTTTGTTGGATGGTCTCTAAAGCTTCTTACAGCTTTAATAATCTGACTTTCTACTTTCACCATTTAAATCTTAAATCCTTTCCTGAGGGCAATATTTATGAAGGAGGGAGCTAAACCCAGAAAATATGTATACATAAAAGAGTAGGGAACACTTCTACATGGGAGGAGGAAAGGCACAAAAAAAGACGAGGGGCCTTCGAGGACTCACTGGACAACTACCCCCAAAGAGCTGGGATAATTGGATCCACAGCCCCAGACTAATAAGAAAATGGTTCCTCAATTCTGGGAAAAATCCTCCTCTGCCAGAGGAATCAGAGGGATATATTTTCAAACAAGAGAGCAGATACATGGAGACTGAGAGATGAGACCAATCCTCCATGGGGCATAGGATTGCCTTGCAGGCCAGGAGAAGAAGGGTAGCAAAGTTTTTGTGTATCTTTATAGGGGAAAGTAGAGAGATCAGAGCTCACTCTTAGGGCATCAGATCCTGAAGCTCATTTCAGAGTGGATGACCTTGTAATTGAGGCAGGGACAAGAGACCTAGGGAGTGATTGAATTCTAAGTCCTGTCAGAATTGGTTCAGCAGTTGGGTGGACTTGTACTAGAGAGGCGGGTGGTTAGTATAGACATGAAGGGTAGACCCTCATATTAAGATCAAATCTTGAGAACTTTTCAGAATAAGAAAAAATGAGGAAAACATGACTGGTGGGGCACTAGCAAAATACATATTCTTAAATTAAAAGCACCACTGATCCTTTCTTTTGCCCAAGAATCATTAGCAACAGATACATTAGCAACAGATACACATTAACATATCATCATATGTTTGCATCGTAAGCCTATAACTTGACAGACATTCCAAGCTCTTTAGAGTTCTTCCTTTTATTTAATATAATTTAGGATGACAGTCATGATCTCAGAAAACACTTTGGGAAATGCTCTTCTAAAATTTAAGATTTGAATCACCAGCCCTAAATGCTCCTCCTTAAAAAGAATACTTCTTGGACAAAATATCTGGCAAACCATGCATATTCCATCCCCTTTCGGAGTTGCACAAAACACATTAGTGCACTAAAGGATCTGACAAGTCCTGTAATAAAAATTCAATTTTAACTGAAGGTTTTCTAAATTAATTGAGTAAACAATCTCCCTTTCTTTCAATTAATATCTATTAATATTGGGACCTCTGGTAGCATAGTGCCTAACGCACTTGACGGCTAACCAGAAGGCTGGCGGTTCAAACCCACCAGCCACTCCTCGGAAGGAAGGTTGGGCAATCCTACTTCCGTAGTGACGCTGCCTCGGAAACCCAAGGAGGGGTCGCTATGAGTCGGGGCCGACTCGACGGCACATAACAACAACAACAACAACAATATCCTGCAGAACATGTATAATTGAAAAATACTTTGAGCAATTCTGGACCAAAGAATCAAAACTTTCTATATCCTACCCATTGTTTACTTCTTTACTCTTTTATCTTTGCTACATGATTTAAAAAATAATCATAATGTTTCTTTTGCAATGGTCTTTTTTTTTATAATTGGATTGAGTTTTCTCTTGAAAAGAGAAATATTTGGAACAGAATTACCCCTCTGTGTCATCCCTCTGGTGGATAAGATATTCTCCTGCTGTTTGTGATTTTCTCTTTGTGAGAAACCCACAACAAAAGAAATGTAAATTGCTGGGCAGATGCTTAGTCTAATGTGTGTCTGCTCTGTGTCATGTATTGAGTGTTGGCAGCCAGTAAATACTCTGCAACAATAGGTACCAAATACTATGTGAAATCATAGAGATGCTTGTTGGCGTGAATGCTTAGGGGACAGCAAGTACCAGGGCCGTTAGTTGGGAAATGAAGAAAGCTGAGAAGAAACAAAGATTTTTAGAGCTGCTTCACTCTCCTTTCCACCTAGATGAACCAATCACAAAATGGCCTATTTCCAAGCAAACTAGACTAAAGAAACAAAACAAATGAGTGTGAGCAAAGAAAAGTGACAATCCACCATTTAGTTTTTGCCCATCAAGTTGTCTCAGTCTGAAGGGTTGGATCCAGTTTCCAGAGCTAGGAAATACATACCAGACACAGTGCACCCGCAAGGCTGTCAAAAAAAATTAGAGTCCCTGTGAATTGGGAAAAGGCACTTCTCTTGGTGGCAGGAAGACTTAATCTTACTCAATAGCATGTCAATGTTACCACACACCATAGAGCTTCACATTCTACAGATGAAAGATATTATCCCACCCAGGAAGATAGCAGTTACTTCCCAAAATGAATCAGAGGATGCCATACTCATATGGACACCATTTGTGGAGTGTTTATGTGAAAACTCTGAAATTTAACTAAATAGACTGGAGAGAATGGGGAAAAATAAACCAACATAAGAAAAAGACAAGCAGGAAAAAGGTTTAAAAAGTTTATGGTTGCCTCCAAGATTGGTCTTAGAACAAGTCATTATTTCTCAAACTGTGTTCCTTGGAATATCAGAGTTAATCAAGGGAATCTTAGAAGAAAATGTTCTGCAGTCTAATTAGCTCAGAAAAATCTGTGTTCAACAGGCCTTATTGGGACTTTGAGAAGTCCTAGAGTTAAATAAAATATCCTGCTTCATTTTGGTTTATCTCAGCTTTCCCCAAATGTACATGAACATATTGTCATTTTATTTGGAACTTCTAGTACATTCATTGGCATCTCTGGGTGGTCTAAATGGTTAAAATACTCATTTGCTAACCATAATGTTGGAGGGTTAGGCCCACCAAGAGGTGCCTTGATAGAAGGGCCTGGGGATCTATTTCCGAAAATTCAGAAATTGATAGTCCTATGGAGCTCTGGTAGCATAATGGCTAAGACACTTGCCTGCTAACCAGACAGCTGGCGGTTCAAACCCACCAGCCACTCCTCGGAAGGAAGGTTGGGCAATCCTACTTCTGTAGTGATACTGCCTTGGAAACCCAAGGAGAGGTCGTTATGAGTCGGGGCCGACTCAACGGCACATAACAACAACAACAACGACAACAACATGAATCACAATTCAACTTCGGCACACATAGGGTCACCATGAGTCAGAACTGACTTGATGACAGGTCATTACTGGTTATTAAACTCATTATAGTTTAATAAGTAGTAATACTAATAATTTCCTCCCTAGGTATCAAGCTCTGGTAATCATCAATCTGGGTCAGGTGATTCAAAGTTAAAAAACACATGCCCTTCCTTATTGAAAGAGTTTTGATAGGTTTAAAATGTTTTTAATGTTTCAGGTACTAGACTGTAAAATGCCTACAGAAGTGACTTCCCTGGTTGGCAGGGCTAATTAATTGAACAAATCGCTTTAGAACATGGCATCATTTCTTGGCTTTCTTATCATGTGTTATTTCCCTGAACAAAATGCAGTACAGAAGGAAAGATGATAAAAGTGGTACTTTGATTTAAGAGAAAAATAATAAAGTTCACGAGTTTAGACTCTTATAAGTATGTGAGGCATGTTTTCAACTATTCAGCAAATGTTTATCAACTTTGTATAGTTAAGGTTCTTTCTGTGATAAATTTCTAAGTTTCTGAGGTGGAAACCAGCTTTCACAGTAACTCAAATTCCACTCAGTAAGGAAAGAGCATCTCCAGGAATCCCAACAAAAGCTTCGCTTTGCTTCTCTGGTTATGATGAGGTCACATGCACATTTCTGATGCAAGCACAGGACCAGGGAAATGCACAGTGCTGGTTGTGTGGAACCAGAGGGGATGTAGTTCTATGGAAACCACAGGGTCTGAGAGTTGGGTTGAAGTAATCCCCAAACAAATATCAGAGACTACTATTGGTAATAGATTCCTTGCTATCCATGAGCAATAACATTTAATTGTGCTCATGCAGAACTGTATAGGGATCAAGAGGCAGTCATTTGAACAAAACAAAGGGATACTTCATGGTTTAAAATTGGAAAATATGTGCACCAGATTATAATTTTCCCCACTGTTATTCAAACTGTATGCTGAGCAAATAATCTGAAAAATTGGACTATATGAAGAAGACTGCATCAGCAAGATTAGAAGAAGACTCATCAACATCCTACAGTATTCAGATGACCCAATCTTTCTTGCTGAGAGTGAAGAGGACTTGAAACACTTTGATGAAGATCAAAAACTACAACCTTCAGTATGGATTATACCTCAACATAAGGAAAACAAAAATCCTCACAACTGGACCAATAAGAAACATCAAGAAAATATTGAAGTTGTCAATGATTTCATTTAACTTAGATTGACAATCAATGCCCATATAAGCAGCAGCCAAGAAATCAAACAATGTATTGCACTGGAAAAATTTGCTGCAAAAGACCTCTTTAAAATATTAAATAGCAAAGATGTCACTTTGATTACTACTGTATGCCTGTTCCAAGCCATAGTTTTTTAGTCACCTTATATGAATACAAAAGCTGGGCAATGATAAGGAAGATTGAAGAATAATTGATACGTTGAATTATGGTGTTGGTGAAGAATAATGAGTGTACTGCAAACTGTCAAGAGAACTAACAAATCTGTCTTAGAAGAAGTATAGCCAGAATGCTTTTTAGAAGCAAAGATGCTTACTTTGGGTATGTTGTTAGGAAGAACCAATCCTCAAAGAAGGAAGTCATCCTTGGTAGAGAGTCAGTGAAAAAGAGGAATACCCTCAACAAGATGCACTGACACAGTGGCTGCAACAATGAGCTCAGACATACATACTATTTTGAAGATGGCAGGACCAAGCAACATGTCGTTCCGTTATACAGAGGGCTGCTATGAGTTGGAACCCACTCAATGGTACCTAGCAACAATAATGGTAGATCTCTTAAACACTAATTACTCTAGATCATAACCTTTAAAAAATAAATGTCATTATAGCAACCACTATAAATAAAAAGGAAGCTCTGGTGGCATAGTGCCTAAGGCATTTATTTGACTGCTAACCGAAACTCTTTGGAAGACTGGGCAATATACTACCATAGTGATATCGCCTCAGAAACCCAAGGAGGGGTTGTTATGAGTCAGATCCCAATCGACAGCAGTGAGTTGAGTTGATAAATAAAAAATAAAATGGAACATTTATTGACAGATTAATATGCACAAAGCAGACTTGTATATGCTTTACAGTTATGAGTTCACTAAGCTCTTCACAACTGCTATGAGGTAAAAAAAAAATAAACAAAAACAAAAAAAAAATCACTGCCCTCCAGTCAGATCCGACTCAGTGACCCCTCCTTGTGTTTCCAAGGTGGTATCACTATAGAAGTAGATTGCCCAATCTTCCTTCAGAGGAGTGGCTGGTGGGTTTGAACCAGCAGCCTTCTGGTTAGCAGCCAAATGCTTTAGGCACTACACCACCAGAGCTCCTGCTATGAGGTAGGTACTGTTTGTGTCACCATTTTATAGAAAAGGAAATGAAGACATGGACATTAGCCAAATTGACCAAGGTCACATGGCTAGCATATAGCAGAGCTGGGATTCACAGCAAAGCCATTTGGCTCCACAAGCAGCACTTTGGTCACTGTGTTTCACAGTTGCTACTAGTATCATTGCTCCATCCATTTTAAAAGGAAACCATTTTTTTGCCATCGAGTCAATTCCAATTCATACTGACCCCTGTAGTGTTTCTAAGGCATTTTTCTTCACAGAAGCAGACTGCCTCATCTTTCTTCCACGGAGTGGCTGGTAGGTTAGAACCACTGACCTTTCGGTAAGCAGCCAAATGCCTTAACTACTGCTAAAACTAAAAAACCAAACCTATTGCCATCAAGTAGATTCTGACTCATGTTAATCTCATGAGTTCCAAAGAGTTTTCTTGGTTATAATTTTTATGGAAACAGCTTGCCAGCCATTTCTTTCACAGTGCTGCTGGGTTTGTTTGAATGGTCAGTCCTTTGATTAATAGTCAAGTACAAACCATTTGTGCCACCCAGGGATCTTTAAGGACACTGAAAAGAACAGGATAGGTGGTCTACTTTCAAAAAGCCTTTATACCAATGGAGGAGAAAGTTACATATACATGTATTTACAATACTGTGTTCCATTTCTCTAAGCAAAGTGGGGTACACAAAGTCCTTTGAGGACTTGGGAGAGGGAGTTATTACCAACTCCCGGGGTGGACACTATGAAAAAGCTCCCAGGAGTAGAGGACTCTGAGCTGGTCTTTGAAGCATAAATGAAATTTTTGCCTTGGGAAGGGATAAGAGAGAAGGTAAATCCATGTAGTATGTGCAAAAAAGTATGTATTTTGCTGTATAAATTTTTCTAAAAGCTGGCTAGAGTCATTCATTCAAATATATTTATTGAGCAGCTATCATGTGCCAGGCAGAAATCTAGTGACTTGGGATACCCATACCCAGTGAACAAACAGACCATGATCCCTCCCTTGTAGAGCTTTTGAGTTAGCAGTGCTCAAGGGATGCCTACGCTTCAGTGTGAGGTTTGAACTGTTTCTTTGTGTCCTTTCAAACAGCCTGGGATTCCTCCCTTACCATGGACATTTCAAAAAAAGGTCAGCTTTGATCTCAGCCATTACTTCCTGCTGATAGCAAAGGAAACAAAAGAAAACAAAACTTTGAAAGCCATTTAAGAGGCAAAGAAGTAAAAATCCTTCCTTTAAACTAAGTCTATTCGCCCAGCTGGCCCAGCACAGAGCACATTAGTGTGTGTGTGTGTTTTTGCACACGTGTACAGTGTGTGCCTGGCAGCTCATCTGCTGTGTGTGGCAGGTCTGGGAGAGAAGGGAGACTGTTGGGACATTCCTCACTGGTGGCTCAGAGATTCAAACTTGGAGAGGATAGCTGGGCATTAATAACGCAGAAAGAGGACAGCATTTTATTTTTTAGTAAATGACAAACTTTATTATAGAAAAGGGGAGAAGCAGACAAATCCTGTTCTTTCTCATAGTTCCTCATGAGGCAGGCAAGGTTCAGTGAAACACTGGAGCAGAGAAGAGCAAACATCAGTTTTCCCAGGGATAATTGAAGTGGTCTATACTGTTTTATTAGAAAAAAAATCCTCCCTCCCAACCGGCATCCTCAATATTATGTACTAAAAAGTTCCAAAGAAAAGTCATACTACGCAATGTGAAGTTTAAAGATAATTATTGTTGTCATCTCCTCTGGAATCTGAGTCAAAACTTGAGTCCCAAAGAAAGAAAACTATGTGTATTGGCTTTTTCTCCCTGTGCCCTGAACAATTACAGTCAAATGCTCTTTCTATTTAAAAATTCCCACCTATCACACACTAATCCATCCATCCATCCATCCATTCATTCAACTATGAAAATACAGGATAAATGAGATAGATCTAGTTCTGTCTTCATGGAGCTCACTATCTAGCTCACAACTTGCAGAGCCTTGTATTTGTGATAGGGTAGTAGAGGCATACTCGGGAGAAGAGGTACGAAAGAGCCCTGAGTAGCTCAAATCCACACAGTTATCCATAAAGCAGAGGCAAGCACCATCTTCCTCCCCAAAGCTTGTAATTTGTTGTACTTTTTTTTTTTTTTTGTCCATCGAGCTTCTCAAAATAATCATTTTAATCTTATTTGATCTGGACACAAACTATGTGGGGATTGGGAGACTTGAGCACCTACAACAGGAATTGGCCCAGACCCCACTTCATTCCTAAGGTGCCCTTACAGCCTTCTTAAGGTCCCTGGGTGGTGTAGTTTGCACTTGACTACTAATCAGAATGCTAGCAGTTCAAATCGCCCCAGCAGGCAGAGCAATCTGCCTCTGTAAATACTGCCAAGAAAACCCTATGGAGCTCAGTTCTCCTTAGTAACACATGGAGTTGCCATAAGTCAGAATGGACTCAATGGCAGCAAATTTGTTTTTTAGTTTGTTGGTTTATAGCTTTGTTAGCTGAGGCCCCAACTCAAGATCTGGATTGTCTGGGTTCAAACCTTGGCTTTATCATGTGTTAACTATGTGACACTGGGCAAGTTACTTAATAACAAGTGACAGTAGATATTATAACAATATCATGTCCATTTTACAGATGAGGAAAATGAAGAATAGAGGTTAATTTATGTAAGGTGGGTAAGCAGTACTTATCACATAATAAAATCTACTGCCATTGAGTCATTTCTAACTCATAGTGACCCTATAGGACAGATTAGAACTGCCCCCATAGGGATTCCAAGACTAAATTTACAGAAGCAGACTGCCATATCTTTATCCTGTGGAGAGGCTGGTGAGTTCAAATTGCTGACCTTTTCATTAAAAGCCAAGTGCTTTAACCACTGCACCACCAGGACTCCTTATCACATAATATGTCTTTTATTTTTATGCTATTTTTGGAAGATCACTTTTGACACTAGGAATCATTCATTGAATAAATATTAATAGCAGGTACTGTGGATGTAATGTAACATAAGGCCAGAATGATCTCTGATCTCTTGGAATTCAAATTATTCTCATGCAAATGGTAGATTAGAAAAACGGGAAAAGGTCAGTATTGTTTGGAATAGGTTCCTTTCCTGGGTTTGGAGATGTCTTCTACTGGATGTTTCTTTACTAACCAAGTTAGGGCTTCCACCTGGCCTCCTCAGTGAATGGAAGCCGTAGCCCCAGGGCCTACCAGAGTATGGGCCCTACTACCAAGAGCTTAAGCCTTAGGTGATCCATGGAAAGACTAGGACGTTGCTACAGCAACACAGGGTCATCAACAACAGTGTTTTCCTCTTTCTGAAAGTGAAATTTCCTTCCCTACTCTCTTTGTCATGAGCATGGGAGCCTCTAAATTTATAGAGATACACTTATTGCTTGGTTTGAGATTAGTTGCAGAGGTAGAGAAAAGGAACCTAAAGAGACCTCAGAGGGCAAGCTTTCAGATATACTCCCTGAATGCTGTACCCTCACACAAGTGACAAATGTCAGAGCTCACCACCAGCACCCTCAGGTCATTGAATCAATCCAGTAAAGCTAGTTTTGCAAAGGAGGCAAGGGGTACATGTCTGTCAGCTCAACTGACACAGAAGGTGCTCAGTATATGTGGATTGAACAGATGACAGTCCTGAATTTCCATCTCTGAGGTCAAGACAATTTGAGAAAATATGAAAGAAACCTGGAATACTAGAGGTCAGGAAATAGGATTAGAAAAATAGTCAGACATCTTAAAATTCAGTTTTGTGGCACCGAGTCCTGCCAGCTGCTGGGGACTGCCTCTACCTCTATGGATCCACATTATTATTAATACCTGTCAGACTTTGAACATGTATTTTGTGCCAGGCATTCCTCATACTTCATCTAATTTAATTTTCACCACTACCAAGCCCAATGTCATTATTAACC
The DNA here is from genome assembly GCF_000298275.1 of Orycteropus afer afer. Lineage (NCBI taxonomy): Eukaryota > Metazoa > Chordata > Mammalia > Tubulidentata > Orycteropodidae > Orycteropus > Orycteropus afer. The sequence goes on from NW_006921639.1 coordinate 14,401,697, forward strand.
CCATTTTTCAGGTGAAGAAACCAAGACTTGAAAGCAGTTAAATAACTTGCCTGAGATCTCTGAGCTACAGAGTAGGATTTGAAACCAGGTCACCTTGATTTTAAAGTTCAATTTCTTAGGTACCACCTGATTCTGTCCATATACTAGAAATGAAGTGAAAGTGGGGCAAAAATTTCTGGGAAAGCAGTGACAAAGAAGGAGACTAGGTCTTCAGTGGTGGCAAGGGTTTTGCTATTATAGAAGTCACATAAATGAAATGGCAGCGCATCTTGGGCAGCCTGGGGAGAAGTAGGAAAGAGTTATTGCTGAGGTTCCTGTCAAAATCCAAGTTCCGATTTAGCCTCTTTGTGATTCAGGGCTGTGCTGGAACCTGCAGAGAAGTTGCCACTCAGGGCCTGCCCACAGAGGCCTACACACCTTATAAAACAGGAAAAGGGCTCAGAGTGGGAGCTAGGAGACCTGTGTTCTAGTCTTAATTCTGTCGCTCACTTTCAGTGTAACCAAGAAGCATTTTCTTCTCTGTACCTTAGTTTCTTTATCAGCAAAGAAATGGGCTCAGCACACTCTAACACTGTGGTTCTATCACTAATATGAATGAAACATCAGTAAACCAATCAATTACTTATAGAGGTCAAAATCCAAATTTCATAATCTCCACAGCCTTTTCCACCATCTCTCTTAACAGCTTCCATAAGTATCCCAACATCCTGCTGAAAGTGCTGTTAATGCCAGAGAGCTTATCCTTAGCCCTTCCCACCCTGACCTCCCACCAATGAGAGCAACTACCAAGAAATAATTTTAATATAGGGATCACAGTGATGATGACTAACAGTGATTAAAGGCTTATGTGTTCTGATTTTATATTCAGTAATTATTATTTCTTATAGGAACACTGCCTAAGGCAGTTGACTGCTAACCAGAAGGTTGGTGGTTCAAACCCACCAGTTGCTCCATGGAAGGAAGATGGGGCAATCTACTTCCATAGATTTACAGCCTTGGAAACCCAATGGGAATCACTCTGAGTTGGAATTGACTAGATGACAGTGAGTTTGGTGTTTTTCTTGTTTGTTTGTTTTTGTTTTTTAAATCCCTATGCTGCAAATTCCCAAACACTTGATTGTACTCATGAGGAACCTGTATCTTGACCAGGAGGCTGTCGTTCGAATGGCACAAGGGGACGTTGTTGTTGTTGTTGTTGTTAAGTGCCGTGGAGTCGTTTCCCGACTCATAGCGACCCCACGCACAGCAGAACGAAACACTGCCCTATCCCGCCCCAGCCCCATAATCCCTGCTATACTTGAGCTCATCATTGCAGCCACCGTATCGATCCATCTCGTTGAAGGCCTCCCCCTCGTTCGTCAACCCTCCACCCTACCAAACATGACATCCTTCTCCAGGGAATGGTCCCTCCTTACAACATGACCAAAATAGGAGAGACGAAGTCTGGCCATTCTTGCTTCCAAGGAGCATTCTGGCTGCACTTCCTCCAGGACAGATCTGTTAGTTCTTTTAGCAGTCCATGGTACTTTCAGCATTCTTCGCCAGCACCACAACTCAAAAGCATCAACTCTTCTTAGGTCTTCCTTATTCATTGTCCAGCTCTCACATGCATATGAGATGATTGGAAATATCATGGCTTGTGTCAGGCTCACCTTAGTCCTCAAGGAGATATCTTTGCTCCTCAGCACTTGAAACAGTTCCTTCGCAGTTGACTTTCCCAATGCTACATGTCGTCTACATTACATGGTTTAAAATCAAGAAAGGAGTGAGTCAGGGTGGTATCCTTTCCCCACACTTATTCAATCTATATGCTGAGCAAATAATCTGAGAAGCTGGACTATATGAAGAAAAACATGGCATCACGATTGGAGGAAGAATCATTAACAACCTGAGATACGCAGATGATACAACTTTGCTTGCTGAAAGTGAGGATGACTTGAGGCACTTACCGATGAAGGTTAAAGAATACAGTCTGCAGTATGGATTACACCCCAATATAAAGAAAACAAAAATCCTCACAACTGGACCAGCGAGCAGCATCACAATAAATGGAGAGAAGATTAAGGTTGTCAAAGAATTCATATTGTTTGCTTCTACAATTGATGCCAATGGAAGCAGCACTCAAGACATTAGATGACATGTAGCATTGGGAAGGTCAACCATGAAGGAACTGTTTCAAGTACTGAGGAGCAAGGACATCTCCTTGAGGACTAAGGTGCACCTGATACAAGCCATGATATCTCCCTCGCCTTGTATGCATGTGAGAGCTGGACAATGAATAAGGAAGACCTAAGAAGAGTTGATGCTTTTGAGTTGTGGTGCTGGCGAAGAATGCTGAAAGTACCATGGACTGCTAAAAGAACTAACAGATCTGTCCTGGAGGAAGTGCACCCGAAATGCTCCTTGGAAGCGAGAATGGCCAGACTTCGTCTCACCTATTTTGGTCATGTTGTCAGAAGGGACCATTCCCTGGAGAAGGATGTCATGCTTGGTAGGGTGGAGGGTCGATGGAAGAGGGGAAGGCCTTCAACAAGATGGATTGACACAGTGGCTGTGATGATGGGCTCGAGTATAGCAGGGATCGTGGAGCTGGTGCGGGATCGGGCAGTGTTTCATTCCGCTGTGAGTGGGGTCGCTATGAGTTGCAAAAGACTCAACGGCACCTAACAACAACAACATGTTACAGATCAAAATGAAACCTAAAAAGGGGAAGAAACTTGCCCAAGTTATCCAGTTAGTGAGTGGTAAAGATGAAATTGCAACATATCACTGTCTGATTCAAAAGTTGTTCCAAACCATTTTCTGTTCAACCTGGAGCTGCCAGCACATGTTCTCTCATTATACTCCTTGTCTACCATGCCTCAGTGTCTTTGCATATTCCTTTCCCAACCTGTTGCTTTTTTTCCTAATTCTGTGGGATGATGAGACAATGGGAGAGCAAGAGTTGTAGGTTTAAGGGTTTTGACTCCCTTGCATGAAATCCCTTCCCTTGGATGAAAATTTCTTTGTCTGTTCTTCCTCCTGATGGAGAACTCAAAATTTAAGGCAATTAACTATAAGACCATATTAAAAACAAAGAAAGATCTGAGCCAGTTATATCAGTCTACCAGTCCTTAGACACTGGAGGAAAAAGCAGATACGACACAACTTGGTTCTTGGTTAGAACACGTTTTAATTATGAGAGAGACAATTATTGGTCAAAAGTAGGGATGGAGGAACTTCAGTGCCAATACTAAGTAACCCTTGTATTCACAGCCATATGGAGGATGGGCACTGCTCTGACCCTTTCTGCAGCATTTATATCCTGGCACTTGTTTCTGTAGTACTAGCTTGTTCCAAAAGAAAGAAAAATTAGTTTTGGAGCCAGAGAGGTGTAGGTTCAGATCCCAACTTTGACAGTTTATCAACTTTGTAATATCAGCAAGTTAGGTAAAGTTTCTGAGTCTCAGTTTTCTCATCTCTATAATAGGCCTAATAACACACTAGGGGACTTACAGGAAAATTAAATGTGGCAATGTGGTACAAAATATCTAATGGCATTGGCTGGCTCAGAGGAGGAACTCTGTTGGTTCTTTTCCTGTGCTTTCCAGACCCTAAAATGAGCATTAATGTCAGATAAGGGAGCAAAAAGAAGCCACAATCTGGTAGGCCTCACGGGGCTACAGAAAATATAAAGGACCCAGTCCACCTCATTGGTGATAACATGGCAGAAATATGAGTTGATTGAACATGGCCAGTGTCACAGAAAGGATGTCACCTCCTTTAGTTTTCCAGCTAGCAATCAGAGGAGTGGGGGATAGGTAGGAATAAGCATAAGAATCCCACCAACACATAGATAGAGCAGCACAGTTCCAGAAAAAGTTTCCACGATCTTCTTTCTACCCTACCCCTATATTAATAGTGAAGGCCTTGATGATAAATTGTTAAATCAAATGGGACCCACACTTGGCCAGCAGCATTTTTTTTTCCTGAGTAAATCATATTTAGTGGCTTTCATAATTGGCATTTCCTTGAAGGATAGAAATTAAATGTTGATTTATAACTTGTTATTACTCTGCACTTATAATCTAGTGTTGTTATTTGTGGCCTAATTTTTAATTCTAACACTAACATTTTTCTTTGGGAAACTGCCAAACTAGGGCCCAGCAGCCCATATTTACAAAGGACAATTGGTAAATCTCCCAGCCCTTCCCAACTGAATTCATTGTAAGTCTATTAAAGTCTATTTTGCACAGATCAGGGCCATCTTGATCTGTCTGCTACTTGCCTTCCCAGCCAAATTCTTCCCACTGCTGGGGCCACTTGTCCACTACCTGCTAGGGCTCTTGGCCCAGCCCTTACCTAAGTTAGGAGGCATATAAGGAACTCAAATTTGACGCTAGAGAACATATTTTCTCTGACCATGACCATGGCTTCAATTCCAGTTTTCTCCGTCCTGAGACCACATGCCCAGTTTTAATTATTGGGATCTTGCCTTTAAGACTAAGATGTCCCACACTTCAGGGACTGTGGCTATGTTCTATTTATGCTAGGACCCTCCAGCCCTATATGGAGGGCTCTGGTTCTTGTGGATGTACTCTACCAAGTTGTCCTACTTTCCTAGTCCATGATTTGCCTGTTCCTTTACTCTCTGTTAAGAAGCTCTGGTTGTATAGTGGTTAAAACATTCAGCTGTTAGCCAAAACATTGGCGGTTCAATCCCTAATGGGATGGATTATGCTCCACAGGAGAATGCTGAGGCAGTCTTCTGCTGTAAAGATTTACAGCTTGGAAACCCTATGGGGCAGTTCTGCTCTTTCCTATAGGGTTGCTATGAGTTGGAATCGACTTGATGACAGTGGTGGTTTGGTTTACCTTCATCTGTTCACCTGTAGGAATATAGAGACCTCTTCCCTTGACCACCCTGGGACCAACACTGTGCTTTCTGTGATGCTCTTTTTCAGCACCAGACTGAACTTCTCACACAAGAAGAGGACCACAGTAGTTGCAGGTGAAGGTCTTACCCAGCTACCCCATTGTCTCACCACTGTAATTAGTGTTGGCTAGAATCTGAGTCCAAGGAGGAGAAAAAGTTGGGAAGAGAGATGTTACAACTACCACAACAAAGGAAAGTGGAAATCTTTAAAATTTTACTATTCTACAGTGCAGATAACATTCTAAATAGGCAGGTTATCAACTGAAAGGATAGGTCCCTGGGTGACTTGGCTTGCAGTCGACTACAAACCTAAAGATTAGCAGTTCGAACTCATCCAGCAGCACCACAGAAGAAAGGCCTAGTGATCTACTTCTGCAATGATTACAGCCAAGAAAACCTAAAGAGTCTGTAACACATGGGTTTTCCATGAGTCAGAATCAACATGACAGCAATGGGTTTTTTGTTTTGTTTTGTTTTTGGTTAATTGAGGAGCTCTGGTAGCATAGTGCCTAAGACACTTGACTGCAAACCAGTAGGCTGGTGGTTCAAACCTACCAGCCACTTCTTGGAAGGAAGGTTGGGCAAACTACTTCCATAGTGATACCACCTCAGAAACCCAAGGAGGGGTCGCTATAAGTCAGATCTGGCTCGATGGCAAATAACAACAACAAGGTAAGGCAATAGGTTACCACAGGCAGGATGCTATGGTGTACTAAATGAAGATATAAAAATAAAAACTCAATTATTAGACATAAATGAAGTATTACTGATAATTTTTAGGTAAGAAAATACACGTGTAGTATTCCATCATAAAACAAAACTTTATAAAAACCCTCACTACATACAAAGTTTCTGTCTAGGTTCTCCAAAGGTTAGGACAGCTAATAAAAAATAAAATAAAATAAAACTCACTGCCATCAAATTGATTCTGACTCATAGTGACAACCTTTGGGTTTCTGAGGCAGTAAATCTTTACGGAAGTAGATTGCCCAGTCTTCTTTCTGGGGAGTGGCTGGTGGGTTTGAACTGCCAACCTTCTGGTAGCAATCAAATGCTTTAGGCATTATACCACCAGAGCTCCTTAGACCTGCTAATAGGACTGCTCAAATACAACACAGATTGTATAAAAGTGAAAGAACATAGAACCTAATCAGAGAAATCCCTTCTGTCAACCAGAGACAATCAATGCACAGTTTGGAAGAGATAAAAAATGGTAAACCAATGGCTTAATATTAGAAATCTTAAATATTCACAATTTCTTCATCTGTAAGGCCCATCTTATTGTATTCAAGAGCAGGAACAAATCTTTGAGAACTTCTGTCATAGTCCTTTCCATTGACCTCATTTGTTTCAAAGTCACATTTTTATTGCCTCCTTAATACATCAAGCAATATAAATTAAAATGTAAGTTTCAGCTGAAATGGAGACTGTGTGATTGCTAAATTGGTTCTTCCCTTTTGGATGATAGGTGCCATCAAGTTGGCTCCAACTCATAGTAACTCTATGTACAAAAGAATGAAACTCTGCCCCACCCTGTGCCATCCTCTCAATCCTTGCTTTGTCTGAGCCCATCCTTGCAGCCACTGTCAATCCGTCTCTTTGAGGGACTTCCCTTTTTTCGCTGATCCACCACTGTACCAAGTATGATATCCTTGTCCAGACAGTGGTCCCTTCTGACAACATGACAAAGAAGATGAGATGAAGTTTGGTCATTCTGGTTTCCAAAGAACATTCTGGCTGCACTTTTTCAGAACAGATTTGTTAGTTTTTATGGCAGTCCATGGTACTTTCAGTATTCCAACACCACAATTCAAAGGCATCAACTCTTCTGTCTTTCCTATTCATTGTTCAGCTTTCACATGCATATGAGGAGATTGCTAATACCAGGACTTGGATCAGGCACACTTTAATCTTCAAAATGACATGTTTGCCCTTAAAACTTTAAAGAGGTCTTTTGAAGCAGATTTGCCCAGTGCAATACAATGTCTGATACCTTAATTGCTGCTTCCTGGTGTTGACTGTGGATGTAAGTGAACTGAAATCCCTGACAACATTCACTATGATATTAGTGAATGTTAGGTTCTTAGTATTTCTATTTCTTATGCGCTCCGCCTGCCTCAACCTAGAGAAGTAAGTTGACTCAATGCTAGGGATCTCAGATTTCTGTGGCCATAAACCACAGAGCTTCATACAGAGGGTTACAACTTGGAACAGATGGTCCAGTATTTCACCAGGTAGGGTGCAGTCCAGACCACAATCATTCTCCCATCTCATCAGTGGCTGTGAAAAGCTGGACAGGCCTCTAATGGCTGGCTAATGAGCATGATTAAAACCTGGTAATTACTCATCCTGATAGAAAATGTTCAATCCTTGCAGAATACACTCTGCTTTATTATCTGCGAATTTCTCGCTGATGGGGACTGGGAGACTGACGGACTTCCACTAAGCGGAAGGCGCATGGTCTGCCGAAGATGGAAGATAGCTCCAGGTTGTCATGGCCAGAAACTTTGTGCTACTCTTTTGGAGACAGGACTGCCCCTCCAAGGGATGTTCAAAGGAGTGCTTTTTTTTTTTTTTTTTTCTCCCCTTAAAGTGCTAGCCTCAGATCTGGCAAGAGAAGCAGTCGTTGAGTCTAAACAGAAGTGCGTTGTTTTCCGTGTAGATTTGATTAACACTGGGCTGTCGACTCTTTACGGTCAGGGCAGATTATATTACAGTCATGACAAGTAGTTAATTAATTTACATTGACTAATCCATACAATGCTAAAGATTTTTCTGTCAGGATTAATATCCAAAATGCACAGGATACTCTGTCTGATGTGTGGCTATGCTCCTTGCACCATTGTGACCGCGGCTGGTGTTTAATGTCCCATGAGCAGAGCTAAGTGAAAGATGAAGCTGGACACTGAGATTCAGGATGAGTTGGAGAACATTGTTAACAAGCACCAACAGAACCCAGCAGTACCCGGGCCTATCAGCAAGTGAGGAGACTCTAGGTGGTCAAAGTGCCCTTGTTTCGGATCTATCCCCAAAAAAAGCAGTGGACACTGAAGAGATTTGGGGCAAAACCTAAAAGCAGAATTTGAAGACTACCTGGAAAGAAAAATTGGAGGTGTCTAAAGCCTAAATGACCATCATTCTTCCAGCTTGAAAATTTCTATTTATTGATCTGTTCACAGAAACTTTTATACCTGTGTTTCCTTCACATTTCTTTCTGTAAAACGTGATGAAAAGAGAACAGGTTTGGAGTTTGATTTGGATTCAGACTCACAGGTAATGTGAATTTAGGTCAGTTACTTTACTCTTCTGGGTCTCAGTTTCCTCATCCATTAAATGGATGTGTGGGGTTGTTTTAAAGAATAAAGAAGATCAAACAAAAGAAAATGCACACCATTACCCAAGTAAAGGCTCAGCGAATCTAAGTCTCCTCCATTCCTTTGTTCCTAGCAGGTAATGACCTGCTCACCTTGAGCTACCCACTCTGAGACTGATTCCTGCATCAGAAGGAGCCATGTAAAAACAATGAGCTGTAGGTAACAAAATTCTTTTCTGTCTGTCCTCCTTGCTTCTCCTGACTCTTGGTCCCTGCAGATCTATTGCTTCTTCTCTGATCAGGCATCTTACATCTTGCTTTCTTCTTCTCCAGTAGCCAGAGAAAACACCTTTGAGAATCCCCAGCCTATCATATTTCTGGAAATGACTGTATTTTCCTTGTTCTTGTCTGCCTACTTATTATCTTCATACGACTGCTTGATCTATCCTTTCGTTGCCTCTACTGAATCTACTCTGCATGACTCTAATCCCTTAATGTTTTGACTTTATACATTTGCCTTCCCCTCCATACCCAATATAACACATTCCAGCCTGCTCACCTTTTCTAGGAGCCTAGGTCTACCTTAAATGTGGTCTCACTTGCCCTCTAGTTTCAGTTTTTCTAGACACAGTTTCTTTCCATAAATATGAGTCCTGTTAATGGCCACCATTTGATGTTGGTGGACAGTTCCTGTTATGCTCATCTAGGTATTCAATACCAAACCATCATGACCATAAGAATCACTCAGAAAGCATGGCAAATATGTCAGTCCACCACTAATCAAGTAGGTCTGACTGATTCCAAGGAGTCTGCCTTTTATCAGGTATCACAAGTGGTTCTTCATGCTTGATAAATATGTGATGATGGTCCACATTTTGAGAATCAAGGATGCCTCCTGTCACATTGTTTCCAAGAGATCCCTGTACTAACAGATTTATTGGCAGAGTAACTTGGGTGAGGCAGTCACGGTGGGATCAACTCTTTAAGAGTGCACTCTCCCAATACTATAAAAATTCTGGTCTTTCCCGCAGCTTCATCTAGGCCTAGAAAAATCAAAGCCTATGGTGCTCACGGCTTCTCTTTGCCTTCAAACTCTGGTGATTAGAGGTGATAAAAAAATGTGTTATAGAGACTGAGAACCCTCTTAGGAGAGACTATTTGGGAACCTGACAGAGTAGAGAATGAGTGGATGACTAATTCCGCTAGTGGCTGTGGCCTCCAGAAATATATGATTATTTGTAACTTAATTAGATATAAATAAGCCCAAGAATTACATGAAACTTATACAAGTCCATGATATTGAGTTTATACTCTATATACATGGAAATCAGGGAAGTGTACTAAGAAAAATATCACTACAGATTGGTAACGGTAGTTTGAATCAGGGCTATCAACAGTCATAATTCCATCACACACTGTTGCTATTATATACTATCAAAATTCTGACTCATAGCAACCCTGTAGGATAGAGTATAACTGCCCCATAAGGTTTCCAAGGCTATAATCTTTGAAAGGAGAAGTTTTCCAGGTCTTTTCTCCCACAGAGCAGCTGGTGGATTCTAATAGTTGACCTTTTGGTTAGCAGCTGGGGACTTAACTTCATGATGCACTACTAGGAGGGTACTAACCTATTCAGAAGAGCTGACAGATAATGGGGCTTTACACGGTCACTACTTTTAATCTTCACAGCAATCATGTGCAGTGAGTACCATTGTCACCATTTCCCATTTGAGGAAATTCGGGTTCATAGATGTTAAATAGCCTGTTCCAGGCCACACAGATAGCACTGAAAGAACCAAGATTCAAACTCAGGTCAGCCCAGCTATTCCACTAAAAAGCAGTTAAACTCAGTGAATCAAATGACCCAAAGCTGCTGAAACTTTTGTCTGAAATTTTCACCATCTTTAACTTTCACCTTCATATTTTCCCTTCTGGGGGATTATTTGGTTTTGCTAGGTCTCTGTTATCTCTGTATGAAAGGTAACAGAAGATTATTGAGGTGTACAAGAAAAGCTGACAGACCATCATATTGCCATTGTAAAAAAACAAAATTAAACTCACTGCTGTGGAGTCAATTTGACTCTTAGCAACCCCTCCTTTGGTTTCTGAGGTGGTATCTCTACGGAAGTAGATTGGCCAATCTTCCTTCCAAGGAGTGGATGGTGGGTTTGAACCGCCAGCTTGCTGGTTAACAATTAAATGCCTTAGGCACTATGCCACCAGAGCTCCTAGAAGATGGATATTAACGACCAGTGCCTTGAATTTACAACTTTTTTCTTCCAAGTAAATCTCAGCACTGCAACTATATAATCGCATATATATTTATTCTTATAGCATCTGAAGGTTTGGTATCTCTCTCTGTGTGTCACATCCTAATTGATTCACCAATTCAAACACTCTCTCTTCCCTGAAGTGTTCTTCATTTTTGTAATTCAAATTTGCACCCTTTCCTCTGTATCCTCCATCATCCTTTGTAGGCACATCATCATGTTCTTCTATTGAACTTGCATATCCTCTCTCAATTGTACATGCCTAAAGGAAAAGAATTGAGCTGTATTTATTTTTGCTCAAATTCATTGTTCAATAAATGGTTGAATTCACAATGGAAAATAAATCACATTACTAAGCAGATTCTTTGTCCAAGCCCTCATCTTAATATGGGCCACAAAACCCTGGTCTTGTAGACTCTGAGAAGTCAAATAATCACAAATATGCCATGCAAGGGGTTGATTGAGAGCCCAGGGTTGGCAGAAATGCAGACAAGTCAGCATTTCTCCCAGGCAGTTTAAGTCCTAACAGGCACAAACCCAAACAGGCAGATCTGAGCAGCAAGGAGGTGAATTCTCATTGCTCTTCATCACAAAAGACCCACTGTTGTTCAGTCAGTAGTCTAAAACTAGTCAGTAGGCACCTTTTCTCTTATTTCACACCAAATCAATGGCCCTGTGCTTGTCCTTCCTGAGAAAAATCTGGCCTACTGCTGCAATCCTGTCCTGTCTTCCCAGAAGTGCTCTCAGCTCTCTCAATGGCATTTTCCACTTTATAGAGGCTGAGCCATGGCCTGGAAGAGCCTTCAGGTTCATGTCAAAGGCTTATCCCAACTTGTGCATCCCAGCTGTGGGTCTGGAGCACCACCAGTCTTCCAGGAAGGCTCATAAAGGGGCCAGTTGAAACATTCTTACTACCCGAAACATTCCCTCAGAACACATTCCTTGTGTCCTAATTGATTTTGGCGGAGTGGATGGTTGGCCAAGAACAGTGAGGCAGACACATTTCCAAAGCCCAGCCAGTGTGAACAGGGTCATTGCAGGGAACTCGGTGGGAGACCTCCCTTACAGGTTTTCCCAAGGCGACTTTCTCTGGCTCATTGGCACTCCTGGCATAGGAATCTTTTAAAGTCCTTCTATCTGGATGTTTTGTGATGTTTGTTTACATGCTTGGGACTGTTTCTGTCTGGTTTGAAAACTTCTTTTTGGAGCCAGGTTTTAGAATTTTTTAGCATGAAGAAATATCTGTCTTCCTTCAAGCAGAGTTGTTGAGTTGTTGAAAGATCATGCTCATCTAGTGAGTACCTGCTTATAAGAGGAGAAAAGCAAATTTAAACATGATTTTTTTTTTTTTTCTGGTAAGGCTTGGGATGTTTGGAATAAAATGCTAGTTCTGGGTATAATTTAGAAATCAACCTTTTAACATTTAGTCATGTAGCTTGAAGTTATTAAACACTTACTCCTACATTAACATTTAACTAAATACTAAAGGACTGGAAAGGAAAATGGGGTTCCTACGCTTCGGGATCTTCCAGAGAAGTTGCAGAAGTAAAATCTTCACCCTAGAAGCAGCAGAAGAATACTTTCCAAGTGAAGCAGAATATTTTACATGTTTTTTTTTTTTTTTACTCTGAGATTGCTGGAATTCCATTCTCTAGGTAATAGTGTTTGTATGTGTGTGTGTATATAAGGTATTTACATGTAAAGATCATACTCATATATACATATAAAGAAAATAGTTGCTGTCAAGTTGATTCCAACTCTTGGTTACCCCATGTGTGTTAGAGTAGAACTGTGCCCCACAGGGTCTCTCTTCTGAGGGGAATCCTCCCAGTTGTAGAAACTAAAGCTTAGAATCTACCACCATGAGGAACTGAGTAAATTCATAAGACAATGGCCTAAACTCACTGTCATCGAGTTGACTCCGACTCATGGTGACTCCCAATGGGTTTCTGAGGCTGTAAATCTTTATGGAAGTAGATTGCCCCATCTTCCTTCCACAGAGCAGCTGGTGGTTTTGAACTGATGAACTTCTGGTTAGTAGCCAAATGCCTTATCCACTACTTCACCAGAGATCTTATAAGACAACGAAGAAGTTTCTAACTGAAGCTGTGCTACATGTGGAGATAGTATGGAGAAAGATTGTATACAGAGTGACCCAAAGCTTGTTCTGTATGCTCATGGCTCCTGGGCAAGCACTCCCAATTCACTTTAAATTTTTTAACTTTTTATTGTGATGTGGGTGAAATTTTTACAAAATAGATTCATTTTACATTCAATAGTTCATAAAAATTTTGTTTTGTGACACTGCTTACACTTCTTGAATGTAATTGCTGTCCTCCCACATCCTCCCTGTGGTTACCCCTTCCCTGTGTCCTTCTTGCCTATGTATTCCTGCCTCCCTACCTCTCTGCCTTTGCAAATGTTGCCCTTCTGATCTCCCATGGTTGTTTGTTATAAGGAGTATGTCTCCCTGGTACAGTTCACCTGGCAGCCCTATTGTTTGGCTGAGAGTTAAGCCACCAGATTGAATGCAATTCCAGGCCCAAAGGGCAATTTAGGGCCATAGTCCAGGGGTTTTACCAGTCTCTATCCAATCAGTAAACCTTGTCTTTTCTATGTTTTTAAATTTTGTTCCACATTTTTTCTCCCACTCTATCCAGAATCTCCAATTTTGATCCCTTTTTGAGTAGTTAGCACTGGTAGCCAGGCATCATCTAATACTTCTGGTCTCAGGGTCATACTGACTAAGGTCCTCATGGCCCATTAGTCCTTTAGACTGTTTCCATGTGTCTTTGATTTTCTTCATTCTTCTTTGTTCTAGAGGAGGAAAGGCCAATAGTTGCCACTTACATGGCCACCCACTAGCTTTTAAGATCCCAGTCATTACTCACCAAAGATACAGAACAATATTTACATCTACTGTGTTGTGTCAATTGAGCTTAATGTCCCTTGACCACAGACCCAAGCAACTCATTCCCTCAAGGCCATTAGTTGAGGCTAAGAAGTTATCCTAATTTTGCCCCCGTAAGTTTTGTACTGCATATGGACCTTTTTTTTTTTTTTCCATGTACAATTACGTATGTAGTAATATCATCTACCAAACTTACATATGGTCATGGATATATTCCCACTCACCTATCCATATCTGATTTTCTTGCCTGTCTACCTTAGTATCCACTTAAGATTAGTGTTTGCTGTTACTGATAATGCAGTATTGTGTGTACAAGTATTTACCTTTACTATCTATATCTCTTGGGCACTTTTCCATGTCTTCCTTTTCCTTAGTGATACAGTTCATGTCTTATTTTACCTCTGATTTCTAGTGACCAGGTTTGTGGCTGCTTAGCTTCATGGTTAGAGTATAGTGCCAATGAAACTCATTGCATTAGATGTATTTCCCACTCAGTTGTACCTATGATTTTTACTCTTTTTCCTGGCCACAAGTCACACTCTTTACTACTGCCAGACAGATGCCCCCCTCTCTTTTATATACATACAAACATACATACGTACACACACACACACATGCACAGAATTACATACATATATACCCACTATTCCCAAAATAGTGGGGGGGTGGAGTATAGAACTACCACAGATAGAAACATAGGGCCTAACATTTGAAACGGGATTTAAGTCACTCAGTCTCAACTCCTATCTGATTCCCAATGCCCATCTATAATATCTTTGACCCATATTTACCTTGCTTGATGAAAATAACCACTACTCTTATTATTCATTGCAAGTACATTTTTTAACAACATAAATGGCAGCTATACACATGGACCTTGCCAGATAGAATACACAGGAATCAGATTAACTACATCTGTGGAAAGAAGTGATGCAGAAGCTCAGTATTTTCAGCCAGAACAAGGCCAGGAGATGACTGTGGAACACACCATCAATTGCTCATATGCAAGTTCAAGTTGAAGCTGAAAAAAATTCAACCAAGTCCATGAGAGCCAAAATATGACCTTGATTATATCCCACCTGAATTTAAAAACCATCTGAAGAATAGACTGGAAGCACTGAACAATGGCCAAAACCAAAACCAAGTGAATTATGGGATGACATCAAGAACATTACACATGAAGAAAGCAAATGGTCATTAAAAAGACAGGAAAGAAAGAAAAGACCAAAATGGATGTCAGAAGAGACTCTGAAACTTACTCGTGAATGGAGAGTAGCTAAAGCAAATGGAAAAAAATGACAAGTTGAAAGAACTGATCAGAAGATTTCAAAGAGCAGCTTGGGGATACAAAATTAATTATTATAATGAAATGTGCAAAGACCTGGAGTTAGAAAACTAAAAGGGAAGAACAAGCTCAGCATTTCTCAAGATGGAAGAACTGAAGAAAAAATTCAAGCCTTGAGTTGCAATATTGAAGATTCTTATGGGCAAAATATTGAATGATGCAGGAAGCATCAAAATAAGATAGAAGGAATATAGAAAGTCACTGTACAAAAAAGAATTGGTTGATGTTCAACAATTTCAGAAGGTTGCATATGATCAAGAACCAATGGTATTGAAGAAGTCAAAGTTGCATTCAGGGATTGGTGAAAAACAAGACTCCAGGAGTTGGCGGAATACCAA
The DNA here is from genome assembly GCF_000298275.1 of Orycteropus afer afer. Lineage (NCBI taxonomy): Eukaryota > Metazoa > Chordata > Mammalia > Tubulidentata > Orycteropodidae > Orycteropus > Orycteropus afer. The sequence continues at coordinate 14,416,789 of NW_006921639.1, forward strand.
TTGAGATGTTTCAACAAATGGAGGCAGTGCTGGAAGCACTTACTCATCTACACCAAGAAATTTGGAAGATAACTACCTGGCCAACTGACTGGAAGAGATCAATATTTGTGCCCATTCCAAAGAAAAGTGATCCGACAGAATGTGGAAACTATCAGACAATATCATTAATATCACACACAAGTAAAATATTACTTAAGGTAATTCAAAACCAGTTGCAGCAGTATATTAACAGAGAATTTCCAGAAATGCAAGCTGGATTCAGAAGAGGATGTGGAATGAGGGATATCATTGCTGATGTCAGATGGATCTTAGCTGAAAGCAAAGAATACCAGAAAGGTGTTTACTTGTGTTTTACTGACTATGCAAAAGCATTAGACTGTGTGATTCATAACAAATTATAGATAACTTTGCGAAGAATAGGAATTCCACAACACTTCATTGTGCTCATGAGGAAGCTGTACGTAAGCCAAGAGGCTGTCGTTCAAACAGAGCAAGGGGATACTTCAGGGTTTAAAACCAGGAAGCATGTGCATCAGGGTTGTGTCCTTTCACCATACTTATTAAATCTGTATGCTGAGCAAATAATCCAAGTAGCTGGACTATATGAAGAAGAATGTGACATCAGGATTGAAGGAAGGCTCATTAACAACCTGAGATATGCAGATGACACAATATGCCTTGCTGGAAGTAAAAAGGACTTGAAGCAGTTACTGAAGATGATTAAAAACTACAGTCTTCAGTGTAGATTATACCTTAACATAAAGAAATAAAAAATCCTCATAACTGGACTGATAAGCTGCATCCTGCTCAATGGAGAAAAGACTGAAGTTGTCAAAGATTAATTTTACTTGGATCCACAATTAGCACCAATGGAAGCAGCAGTCAAGAAATCAGATGTCTTATTGCACTGGGCAAATATGCTGCAAAAGACCTCTAAAGTGCTGAAGAGCAAAAGTGTCACTTTGAAGACTACGGTGTGCCTAACCCAAGCCATGATATTTTCAGTCTCCTCATATGCATGTGAAAGCTGGACAAAGAATAAGGAAAACCAAAGAAGAGTTGATGCCTTTGAATTGTGGTGTTATTACTATACAAATGTGTTCATTTGTCCATTTAACAACAAGTATGTTGGAGTTCTGTCCAAAGCATTGGACTTTATATTTCCATATATACAGGTTTCCCAAATCTGCTGCTTGGGGTCAGGCATCAACACTATTTCTTTCATACCTGGAGGCAGCAAGGATGAACCTACTAAGTGTGTTCATCTTCATTAAAAATGTCCTCAGTTCCTTTGAAGTTCTCCATTTAGGATGCTTTCCGTTTCTTCCCTCTTACTGAGTCCATTCTTCTTCATACACTTGATCTTTTCACCTTAATGATCAGCTCACATATTCATAATCCACTTCTGCTTCTGATTCCTGCTAAGCAGGACCATCATCTCCTCAAAGCAAGCACTCTAATTACAGGGGCCTCTGGTACAATAATTTCCTAATTTTAGTTCTGTGACAAATGGTAGCAACAAGAACAAAATATAACTAACCTTGAATGAGCATTTACTACATGCAAGCTACCGTTTAAAGTGTTTTGCACGAAGTAACTCATTTAATCTTCACACCAAACCTAGGAACTACATACAATTATTGTCCCCAATATACAGAGGAAACTGAGGCTGCAAGAGACTGAGGAACTTGTCCAAAGTTGAATAAGTAACTGAACCCAGACTGTTTTGTTCTAGAGGCCTTACTTTATCTCTCAAATAGCTTGCTATTAGCTCAAGGAGTATTGCCACAGTTTTTAAAAATGGGAACTACAATTAAAACATATTCCAAAGTGGGATATTGTTTTGGTTTAGGGTCAGGAGAGGCCTTTCATGGAAAAGGGAAGTTCCAAGTGTTATAAGACTAGTAACTTAGTTAAGGAATGGCAGTTCCAAGGACTGTGTCAGCCAGCCCAGGCTAGTCCCTTCATTGGGCTTCCCTTGCCTTCCAGCAGCCTCAGAGTAGGTCTTCCAGTTCAGAAAGAAACCCTCCAGCTCAGCCACCATCTGCCCTGTCTCTGTGCTCTGTACACAAAACTCTCACAGACCCCACCTCTACATTTCAAACCTAAGTTCTTCATCTGCTTCTGAAGGCAAAAGACCCTTACCTGCAAGGATACTTCCTCCATTCTCATTCCCCAAATCCTCTATTAGGAAAGAAAGATGTAAAAATAATCTGTCTTTGGTAATCTAGCTGCACATGGGGAGCTGGGCATATTTTGGGAACTGGTGTTCTTATCAGCCAAGAATCTCCCAAAAATATTTATTCTTTAAAACAGCAGAGATATTTTTAAAAATTAAATTATGCCCATTTTTCAGTATCTGCCACAAGTCCTTCTTATTAACTCTTAGTTTTCATTGATTAATCCTGTCATTATCAATAGGAAAATGACATTTCACCCTTCTGTTATATATGGGATCATTATGAGTCAAAACTGCTTGATGGCAATGAGTTTTTTTTTTTAATTTATTATTATTATATATGGGGAGCCCCTGGGTGGTACAAATCGTTAATATATTTGGCTGCTAAAAGGTCGGGGTTCAAGTCCACACAGAAGCACCTTGAAAGAAAGACCTGGTGATCTACTTCTGAAAATCAGTCATTGAAAATTATATGTTGCACAATTCTGCTCTAACACACATGGGGTCACCGTGAGTCAGGATCTACTCAATGACAACTGGTTTGATTAAACAAGGGCAGAATTTTCTCCCAAAAGAGAAAAACTATGCAAACTTAATGGCTCCTTTTTCTGTAATTTAAAGATGATTCTCTCTTCTGAACATGTATAATTTATGTTTGTGCATTAATTCTGTAATTAATGGTTATAAAATACATCAAATATGTAAAGTGCTGCATAAGTGCTTAATTAAAATAAAAACAAAAAAGTGATGGTAATTAATTGTTCATCCCAAAGGCTAGACAATATTATAGTTCACAATGACTATCAATTATTATTCCTATTGTTAGTAGTAAGCTCAACTCTTTATGTAAAATAGAACATGTTAAATTTTCTGATTAAACACTGAATCAGAAGAAAAAAAAGTTCCTTAAAAATATTTTTATCATATAAAACCTCTGTGGGAAAACAGCTTTCAAATTTCACATTTTAAATCCTTGGTTGAATTCAATTTTATCATAATTTTTTTTGTCTCAGAATTATACTATTATAATATCACAATTTTCAAGTTCCTATTCCTCCCCAAGGAATCCTGAAAATATCACAAAACCCAAGGAAAATGATTTTATTATACGTTCATCAGTGTTTTAAATGGCTAATATTCAATAAAGCACCTACTGTGGAAAGATTATTTTTGTTCATTTGACAAACTTACAGAGTTCCCACTGTGGGCTAGACACTATGTGATGTGCTAGAAAAACAGCAGGAAATAAAAGCAGGCTCAGTGTCAACCCTCCATGATGCTTTCGATCCAGCAAAGGATGTGTATATAAAACAAGAAAATAAAAATGTGAAGAGCACTGCAAAGGAGCAAACGTTCCTATCTTGAGCTCTGTTTTGTAGAAAAGGTAATTCTGATACACAGTGGTAGGTAACAGAATGCTGTCACTTAACCTTCCCCAAATATTTTTCTAAGTCAGTTTATTAGGGTTTATCACTTTCTAAAATGACATCTTCATAAACATCCACATGTTTTACCTTAATTAACCAAGAAAAGGTAAATCAAATGGATTTTTTTTTCACTCAAAGGATCACTTTACTGACACTAGACAAATAAATGAGCATCTACTGAGAACTAGTCATTCACCGAATAGCCTTGCAAATTTGTTGAAACTGGTCAAGGTCCCTTTGTCACTTGTACACAGCCACCATGACTGGCAGGTCTTTGGACCTGCCCACCTTTGCCCTTGTTGGGGAGATCTCAGCTTACAGATACTGAGTTCCTTAAGAACTATATGGTGCCACCCATTCTGCAGGCTCAACTGCCTGTTACTACATATGTCCTTTCCAGAAGCAGTAGGCCATTGAAGAGAGACAAATAATCTTATTTTGAAAAGTGAAATATAACTCCCTGTCACTATGCTAATGAAGCAATAAAGTTGGAATTCATAAAGTATTGTATTTAATGAAAATACTGCCAAGAAAGGATTTAAGTGTGGTGCATTCTAGAATACCCACCCACACACTGAGCTCTTCCTTCTGTACATACTTTGGCACTGGGTCATATTCTTGTCGGCCTCAATTTTTTAACTCTATGAGGAAAAATCCCCTGCTCTCAGAAGATTAGCACATCTGATACTTGGAGGAATCTCCTGGAATCACTTATGGGCAGGTGTCTTCCTGTCCAAAATAGAAATAGTGGCACCTCTAAGTCAGCCAACTTGACCCTTTTGGCCAGGAACTTTAAATTTGATGTCCATGGGTAAACGTCAAAGGATTAATCAACGTGTAGTGCCTAAGGCACTTGACTGCTAACCAGAAGGCTGGCGGTTCAAACCCGCCAGCCACTCCTCAGAAAGAAGTTCGGGCAATCTACTTCCATAATGATAACACCTTGGAAACCCAAGGAAAGGTAGCTATGAGTCGGATCTGACTTCACAGCATTACATTGCTTTGCATTGCTTATGACAAAAATGGAGTTGCTGGGTGGTGTAGATGGTTAACAAACTTGGCTACTGACAAAGTTTGGAGGTTTGAACCTGCCCAGAGGTACCCTGGAAGAAAAGTCTGGTGATCACTGCTAAAAAAATAAGCCATTGAAAACCCTGTGGAGCAGAGTTCTATTCTGAAATGCATGGAGTTGCCATGAGTCAGAATCATACCATGAGAGAGGTTGTATTCCTTTTTATTTGACTCTCAAAATAGTGTATTAATTAAAAAAAAAATTTAAAGAATGCTCTTCCTAGGCTCCTGTGGGAGATTTCATTAATGGTCCCAATTCTTCAGCTTTCCCTGTATAGGCACCTTTACATGTGGCTTTGCAGTTCTTCCTCCTAAAGAAATGTGGTCTATATTCCTGGAATCTTTGCTCAGCCCTCTAAAGTGCTTTGACCAATAGAATGAGGAAGAGTTTCAGTGTGTTAGTTCCAAGCTTAGGCCTCAAGAGATTTTATGTTTCTCCATTTATTCTTTTCAGCTTCTGCCATTAGCACAGGAAAGACATTCCTTGGATAGCCTGCTGATCCCAGGGGAGGATGGGAGAATCTGAGCTGCCATAACCAAGGTGCCCTAAGTTCAGCTTTGAGTGGAGTCCAAGCTAAGGTTCACACACATGAGCAAACCCAACTGAGATTAATCAAATCTAATCTAGAGTAGCCAACACCTAGCTGATCTACAGATATGCAAGTTGTAATAAATGGTTGTTGTTTTAAGCCACTGAGCTTGGAATAGTTATATAGTAACAGCTGACTAATACAATTCCCAATACTTGAAAAGAGATTCCTGGCTCACTCTAAAATCTCTTGGGAAATCCTTGAGCCATCCTATCAATGCAGAAATGGCCTCAAGTCCAATCTTTGATAACTTTCCTCTATGTCTGTCTCTTGTGCACAAACCTTGTGTATACTGCTATAAATGTTCCCTCCAGAATTCTTCTGTCAGGGCTCTGTGCTGAGATCCATGAACCACTTTACCCCCTTTGTAATGACTACTGTGCATACATTACTATAGACAGGATTCATGGGACATGGTGCCTTCTATTAACACAGGTTAATATCAAGAGAGAACATTAACAGAATAAAAGTGAAAGAATAATAGAATATAAGTGCTATTGGCTTGGTAAGGCCAGAAAGAGGGGCAGGCACACTGAGTATGGTTAATAAAAGAGAATGCTTATGCTTTGATATCTACCCATTCCCTGTTTAAATTCTTTTTAGCATTTTTCATTGTATTACAAGTGAACTTTCTTTGGCAACATGGTCCTTTGGGCACAGTTCATCCTGTAACTTTACCTAGAGGGTCCAATTTTCCTTCCCACCAGCCACTCCCTGGAAGGAAGGTTGGGCAATCTACTTCCGTAGTGATACTGCCTCGGCAACACAAGGAGGGGTCGCTATGAGTTGGGGCCAACTCGACAGCACATAATAACATAACAACAACATAGCAGAGGACTTGACATGTTTTCCATTGTCCACTGACCTTTTGATATAGCCCAAAGACTATATTACAATCTGAAGTAAGACGTAACTGTATCTAAAATGCCCTGTTACACCCCCATATTCATATTATAGCTGTATGACCATGAGAAAGTTCCATTACCTTTCTGGGCTTTGGATTCCACGTTTGTAAAACTAGAGAACTAGATCACTAGGTAACATTCATAGCTTATAGTCATAAAAGTATCTAATTAGTTTTACCTGCTCAACTGAATTCACAGTAACAGTTTTTATCTCTGAAAGGAGCTTTCAAAATTATCCAGTCTAAACGTTTTAGTTTATGAGACAACAGAGCCCCAGACAGATAATGTGATTTGCCTGGGCCCACACATCCAGTTCATAGCAGAACTGGAATGAAAACCTGGGCCTCTTTCCTTTTCAACATTGTCCCTCGTTCAACTTCCTTGAGGGTAAAGGCTAATTTCAAATTCATCTTTTTTATCTTCAGCCACCCAGTCCAAGATTTATAACCAACACTCAATAAATCTCAATAAATATTTGTTGACTTGAATTGGAAATGAGTAAGCATTGGTCACACAGCCAAGAACCAAATGTCAGCATCTATTCAGCCAAAAGAACATAACTTCCCCTTTCTATGTGTGGGGGAGATGGATGATTTTGCATAACTAGTTTAAGTTACATTTTTGATCAAAGAGCCAAAATAGCTCCTTATCCAGCACTGGGTTGACATCACTGAGTGCTCAAATACCAGTACTGCTCATCATGAAAGCATGGTGGCAATTTACACATAATTTCTCATTCACAGTTTAGGTTTTGAGAGAAGAGATAAGCTGTGGGCAAGGAGATAATAGACTGGGTTTAAGCTGACAGCCACACAAAATGCATATTGTTTCAGAGGAAACTAATGTTTCTCTGATACATGTTTCTACATCACAAGAAAGGTAAAACAAAGGAGTCAAAGACCAAGGACAATCAAACGTGGAGGATTATTTGTCATAGTTCCAAAAATTATCCTCTCCTATTTTTGGAGAGGTGAAAGGTTGAATATGATCCCCTCCTGGGTGGCATTGCTATTGAAAGGAAGAGACAAAGAACCACACACCATTCTGGCCTGCTCTCTTGGGAAACTACATTGATGAAGCTCATTTTACTCCAGTATCAGGTACTTAAAGTATTCAATACACACTAGCTCTACATGTTCAAAGAGGCACCACAGGAAATTCTTGGTTCAAGGATTTTAAAGCTTATTTATTTTCTTTTAAAAAACTATGTGAAAAAATGTGATATTTGATACATAAAAAGAATACATGGAATAAATAGTGAAGCTTTAAAATTATAAAAGTAATATTCATGAACCCACAACTAACTTAAAAATGAGAACAATGCCAGTATCTCTGAATCTTTGTACATCCTCCTCCCTAACTTGTTTCCACTATCTCCCACATGGGGGTATGTATGTGTGTGTTTATATGTTTGTAAATATGTGTATTAAATAGGTTATTTAATTTTGCTTTTCAAGAACTTTATAGAAATTACATCATATTGTATAGTCATGTATGACTTGGTTTTTATTCATAATTATAGGTTTAATATCCATCATGTTGTTATATGCTTATAGAACTGTTACTGTTCTAAGGTGTGAATACCCTCCTTTTTTGTGTGTGTGTGTGTGTTATTGTAGAGGAACATGTTTATTATTTCCAGTTTTTAGCTATTGTGAGCAATGCTACAAAGAAGATTCTTATTAATGCTCTTATGACAAATATGCAAGAGATTGCCTAGTATGTACACCAAAGAGTACAATTGCTAGGTTATAAAGAATGTGCATGATAACTTTACAAGATAAAAGTACACTGTTTACAAAGTGGTTATATAGGTACATTCCCTACTAGCAAAATATCGACATAGACCTAAGCAAGAGGGGTCTCTGCCTAGATCTGTGACTTAGGGAGCCTTACATTTTGAACTACCTTCCTTAAAATTTTCTAAGTACTCTTCCCATTCCTAAGATTGGCTGCGGACAGGAGCACTATCTTGTTGCCGGGCTTGACCTGGCTAGCACATTGCCTTCAATAACCAAGGGGTATTCCTTTAGCTAGATTGCATCAGATTGGGTCTCCAGAATGGTGCCACAGAGATGATTCAATTGTTGATATAGACAGGGTCCCTGATAAAAATATCTACCAGGAAGGCCATACACTCCAGGGGTAGCCAATTACAAGAGTTTCCAGTGTTTCACAAACTTATCAATATTCAGTACTGTCAAGCTTCTGAATTTTTGCACCCTTAACCTAAACCCCTTGCAGTTGAGTCAATTTCTACTCATAGCGACCCTATAGGACAGGGTAGAACTATCCCGCAGGGTTTCCAAGGCTATAAATATTTATGGAATCACACTGCCACATCGTCCCCAGAAGTGACTGGTGGGTTTGAACCACCAACCTTTTGGGTAAGCAGTCTAGAGCTTAACCATTGTGCCAACAGGGCTCCTTTTTCTCAACAGGCTGTTGTTGCTGTTAGGTGCCATTGAGTTGGTTCTGACTCTATGTACCACAGAATGAAACACTGCCCAGTCCTGCACCGTCCTCACAATCATTGCTATGTTTGAGCCCATTATTGAGGCCACTGTGTCAATCCCTCTCTTGAGAATCTCCTGCCCTCCACCCCCTTTTTTTTTGCTGACCCTCTACTTTACAAAGCATTATATCCATTGCTGGGGACTGGTCACTTCTGGTGACATGACCCACGTTGAGACACAGAGTCTGGCCATTCTCACTTCTAAGGAGCATTCCAGCTGTACTTTGTCAAAGACAGATTTGTTTGTTCTTCTGGCAGTTGATGGTGTATTCAATATTCTTTGGCAACAGCACATTCAAATGCATCAATTCTTCTGTGTTCTCCTTATTCATTGTCCAGCTTTCACATGCATTGAGGCTAGTGAAAATACCATGGTGTAGAGCAGGTGCACCTTAGACTTCAGAGTGACAATTTTGCTCTTAAATACTTTAAAGATGTCTTTTGCAGCAGATTTACCCAGTGCAATACGTCATTTGATTTCTTGACTGCTGCTCCCATGGGACTGTGGATCCAAATAAAATAAAATCCCTGACAGTTTAGATCTTTTCTCCATTTATCATGATGTTTCTTATTGGCCCAGTTGTGAGAACTTTTCGTTTCTTTATGTTGAGGCATAATCCATACTGAAGGCTGCAGTCTTTGATTTTCATCATTAAGTGCTTTTAGTCTTCACTTTCAGTAAACAAGGTTGTGTCATGTGCATATCACAGGTTAATGAGTCTTCTGCCAATCTTGATGCCTCATACTTCTTCATCTAGTCCATTTTCTCAGATTATTTGCTCAGCAAACACATTGAGTAAGTGTGGTGAAAGGATACAATCCAGATGCACACCTTTTCTGATTTTAAACCAGACAGTATTCCCTTGTTCGATTCAAATGACAGCCTCTTGGTCTATGTACAGCTTCCTCATGAGCACAATTAAGTGTTTGGAAACTCCCATTCTTCACAATGTAATCTATAATTTGTAAAGTTGAATGCCTTTGCATAGTCAATAAAACACATATAAACTTCTTTCTGGTATTCTTTGCTTTCAGTCAAGATTCATCTGATATCAGCAACGATGTCCCTTGTTTTACATCTTCTGAAACTGGTTTGAATTTCTGGAAGTTCCCTGTTAAGGTACTGCTGTAACCATTTTTGAATTATTTTTAGCAAAATTTTTCTTGTGTGTGTTATTAATTATATTTTTTTATAATTTCTGCATTCTGTTGTACTACCTTTCTTTGGAATGGACACAAGTATGGATCTCTTCCAGTCAGTTGGCCTGAAAATTGTCTTTCAAATTTCTTGGCATAAATGACTGACAATTTCCAGCATTGCATCTGTTTGTTGAAACATCTCAATAGGTATTCCATTATTTCTGGAGCCTTGTTTTTCACCAATTCCTTCAGTGCAGCTTGGACTTCTAACTTCAATACTATCGGTTCTTGTCATATGCTACCTCCTGAAATGGTTGAATGTCGACCAAAACGATATCAGAAGAGACTCTGAAACTTGCTGTTAAAAGGACAGTAGCTAAAGCAAATTAAAGAAATGTTGAGATAAAAGAGTCAAATAGAAAATTCCAAAGGGTAGTTCAAGAAGACAAAGTATTATAAAATGTGCAAAGGCCTGGAGTGAGAAAACCAAAAGGGCGGAAGACACTTGACAGTTCTCAAACTGAAAGAACTGAAAAAAAAATTAAAGACTTGAGTTGCAATAAAGGATTCTATGGACAAAATATTGATGGATGCACTAAGTATCAAAGAAGATGGAAGAGATTAACAGAGTTACTGTACCAAAGGGGGCAAAAATTGGCCAACATTCAACCATTTAAAAAGAAACAAACTCACTGCTGTCGATTCAATTTGACTCATGACGACCCCACATTGGGTTTCCTAGGCAGTATCTCTATGGAAGTAGATTACCCAGTCTTCCTAATGAGGAGTGGCTGGTGGGTTTGAACCACCAGCCTTCTGGTTAGCAGTCAAATGCCTTAGGCATTATGCCATCAGAGCTCCCTCAGCCATTTCAGGAGTTAACAAATGATCAAGAATTGGTTGTTTTGTAGCATAAGGAATGTGAAATGGTATCTCATTATGGCAATAATTTGTATATCCCTGATTACTAAGGAATTTGATTTCTTTTTTTTACTATCTACCATTTATGATACTTTTTCTGAGAAATGTCTTTTCAACTCTTTAAACCATTTTTTAAAATTCATCTTTTTGTTGTCGTTGAAGAAGTCCATTATGTTTTTCATATACTAATCCTTTGTTGGTCATGTGTAACACAAATACTTCTCCCACAGTATAGCTTGTCTTTTTCTTCTATTTATGATTCCTTGGATGAAGAAAAATACTTATTTTAATGTAGTTGAATTAAGCCTTTGTTTAGTACTTTTTGAGTTTTGTTTAATAAATCATTGCCTAGTCCAATTTTGTCAAGATATTTTCTTACATATTCTTCCAAATTTTAATTTTTGTCATTTATATGTAAGTCTTTAATCCATCTGGAATTGATTAAATGTAATGTATGAGGCATTTATACAATTCCATTTTATTTTTTCGTAAGTAGAACCAGGTGTCCAAGTACTGTTTACTTAATATTCCTTCTAGTGATGTAACATGCCTCCTCTGTTATATAGCAAGTTTTCATATATGCATGGGATTCTGTCTGTACACTTTATTTTGTTCCAAGTAAACTTTCTCTGCACAATAGTAACATGACCTCAATAATTTAGCTTTAAAGCAGAACTTCATATCTGGTAGACAATGTCCCCTAATTGTATTCATCTTCTTTGGGAATACCCTGGCTATTTAAGGGCATCTGCTCTTTTCATATACGTTTTACATTCAGCTTATCGAGTTATTTTTTAAAACATTCAAACTTTTATTGGAATTATATAGACTCTATTGTGAATTGAGGGAGAACTGACATCTTTAGAATACTTAATCTTCCAGTTCATGAATAAGAAATCATCTTCATTTAATTAAGTCTTCTTTAATGTCTTTCAATACAATTTCTAACATTGCTCCACCAAGTAATTTCAAGTCTTTTGTTAAATACCTTCCAAGATACATATTTTTTGTTTTTACTATAAATGGTCTTTCTTATGTAACATATATATCCAAAATGTTTATTTTTGGTATAAGATTTTTGTATATTGATCATATATCCAGCCACCTTACAGAGTTCTTACTGATTTTTGTCATTGATCTTTAGATTCTTTTGAGTTTTAAATATAGTCAATTATATGTGGTGATATTATTTGCTCCTTTCCAATTCTTACACTCTCTGTTACTTACTGCTTTCCTATTGGGCCAGTAGATTTAATAGAAGATTTAAATCTTCATTGTAAGATTTAATACAAGTGGTGACGTTGGGTCTACTCTTTTCCCTAAACTTTTTGAGGGAATATTTCTAACTTCACTATTAAAATGATGTTTGTTGTAGTTTTTGTTAAACATCTTTTGTTAACTTGAAGAAGTTCAATTCTAATCCTAGGATTTTTGTTTATTTTTTTTTTGTTTCCCATTTTTGTTAATAGTTGTTTAATTTTATCAAATGACTTTTCTATAAATACTGATATAATAAAAAATTTTTCTCCTTACTGTACATTTTTAATGTGAATTACAGTTGTAAGTAATTTTAAACCATACTTATATTTTTAAGATAAATCCAACTTGATTGTGATATACATTTGTTGTATAATAGATTCAAAATAGAATATTTTATTTAGGATTTTTGAGAATATTCTATAAATATTCTTATGTTGTCCTCACCTGGTTTTACTATCAAGTTTATATTGACCTCTTTTGCTCTTCTCAAGAAAGCTTTGTATGTTGTTATAATTATTTCCTGAAAATACTTGCATGAACCTGGTGTTCCTTTTGACTACTAATTAAACGCTTAATGATTAGAAGAATATTTACTTTCTTTTTGAGTTGATTGTGGTATATAGTAGAGCTGAGAAGGGGAAATGTTGTGGTGGCTTCTTGGTCATAGCCCGCTACCCTGAGGGAGCAAGTTGTTGGACATGTGGGCTTGGACCATGGTCACAGGGGACATCAAGCTCAATCGGCATAACATACTCCACAAAAACATTGTTCTACATTCCACTTTGGTGAGTAGTGACTGGGGTCCTAAAAGCTTGCAAGAGGCCATCTGGATACGATGGGTCTCTCATCATTCAGAGCAAAGAAGAAAGAAGAAAAGCAAAGATGCATGAAAACAATTAGTCTAAGGGACTAGTAGACCATGCAATCCTCAGCCTATATGACCAAGAGATCAAAAAAACTAGATGATGTCTGGCTACCACTGTGAACCACTTGGAGGGGGATCAGTTCAGGAGATCCTGGATAGAATGGGAGAACAATGTGGAACAAAATGTAAAATCATTTAAAAAAAAAAAAAAAAAAGAAGAAAAAAAAAAAAAGAGCAGATTTGCTGGTCTGATGGAGCCTGGTGAGAGCCCTGAGACTTTGGCCACTAATTACTCTTCAGGTCTGGAACTGAACTCAATCTTGTGGCTTCCAGACAAACAATAGGTATGGATATGGGGTGAACATTTCCACCAGGTAGACAAACTCCTTGGAGTGATTTTGGGAGAACAGAAGGGTAGTGTTTCCACAAGAAGATAGCTGGGAGGGAGGCAGGAGTGAATGGGCTGGAAGGACACAGGGAAGAGGTAACTATGGGGAGAAAGTGGAAAGAAAGCTGTTGCATTGTTGGGAATTGAAATCAATACCATGAATCAAAATGTACCATGAATGAACTGCTGTCTGGAAAATGAATTTTCTCTGTAAACTTTCATCCTAATCACAATTAAAAAAAAAAAAAAAAAGGCATGTGTTTGTTCATGATAGTCTCATATTTTTATTCTATGCCACCTCAGAAACCCAAGGGGGGTTGCTGTGAGTTGGAATTGACTTGATGGCAGTGGATTTGGTTTAGTTTTGGTTTATAACTATAGTTATGTCCATTACCCATTTTTCTCATTAGAAGCTTGATATTTTTACTAGTTTTTTCAAGACACTAACTTTTGGCTTTACTGATTCTCTATGACATCTTTTTTTCCTGCTTCACAGATAGTGAATATTCTATAAATTGAGAATATTCTATAATTTTTTTAAAACTTTTTTTTCCTGATGTAAATGCTCACAACTCTAATTTGTAAATCTTAAGTAGGTAGGATGAATATATCACTAATTATCTACCTTTTTTCTTTGCTAATTAAGCATTTGTGACTATAAATTTTCCTTAAAGTTCCCACTTTTGCTATAAACCAAGTTATGAAATTATATTCAGTTCTAAATATTTTTAAATTCCCATTATGGTTTCTTCTTTGCCCCATGCATCACTTAGATGTACAAGTTTTTAATATCCAGACACAGCAGATTTTATATTTTTTTGTTATTATTTCTACT
>NW_006921639.1:14432477-14433705 GCF_000298275.1 Orycteropus afer afer
TGATGTTTCCTGCATCATTCAATATTTTGCCCATAGAATCTCTCAATATTGCAACTCGAGGCTTAAATTTTTTCTTCAGTTCTTTCAGTTTGAGAAATGTTGAGCGTATTCTTCCTTTTTGGTTTTCAGACTCCAGGTATATAATCATTTTCTTGGAAATATATGGATACATGCTTTATGGTCTAATATGTGGTTGGTTTTCTCTATGTGATCTTAAGATGAATGAATATGCTCTAATTTTTGGATGTAGGGATGTCCATTAAAACAATTTATTAATTGCATAAGCAAATCTTCCTTACTTTTACTATTTTTTTGTGTTTGCTGTTCCTGTCAGTAATTGAGAGGTAGATATTGAAACCTCCCACTGTGAGGGTGGATATGTGCATTTCTCTCTGTACTTTTTTTGGTATTTATATCTATTTGAGGTTTCACATTTTAGAATTGTTATATCTTCCCAGTAAATAATATATTTCTTTAAAACTTATGTGTTAACTTTATCCTTAATACTTTTTTGACCCAAATACATTTTATATGATGTTAAAATAACTATCCCAGCTTTCTTTGATTAATGCTTGCATGGTATTGTTAAGTATCTTCCTGAAAACTTTCTTACTATGGAAAATGTTAAACATACAGCCAAGCAGACTACATATTATAATCAACCACCTTGAACCCACTTTTTGGTTTCAATGATTATAAACATTTTTCCTATTTTGAAATATTTTTTCCAATTTTTTTAATAGGAAAACCTCTCAGTTTTGAATTTTTTTTTTTTTTTCCAATTTTTTAGCCTTCAATTTTTAGGGGTTTCTGTTTCATGTTTATTTCAAGTATAATTCTTTTGGATAATGTATAGCTCAAGTTTTATTTTTAATTTCCACCAGACCTTTTCTGTCTTTCAGTACTTATTTTAATCTAGTCACATTATTGGTATTACTGATATAGCTGGAGTTATTTTCTTCTCTTACTTAATGCTATTCATCTTGCTTTCTCTGTGCTTATTAGTCATATTTCTTGCCCTTTACAATTGTTCATTTATTCTTACTCTACTTTCTATCCAATTTTAATATAATTATAGATAGCAAACCTTTAAATTAGCTTTAAAATTTAAAATTAATCAATATTGGAACCCTATTTCCAAATATATGACATTTAGAACATTTTTACTCTGATCATTTTCTTCCAACTTACATGCTGTCATTTTCCACCATTTTACTTCTTCCTTGTT
>NW_006921639.1:14434085-14455808 GCF_000298275.1 Orycteropus afer afer
CTCAGAAGGAAGGTTGGGGCAATCTATTTCCGTAGTGATACTGCCTCGAAAACCCAAGGAGGGGTCGCTATGAGTCGGGTCTGTCTCGGCAGCACATAACAACAACATATTTATGGTATGCCTTTACTATTGTTTTTGAAAAAGCAATTTGCTTAGATTTACATATATATTTACTACATATGGATAAATAACTATAGTTAATTACCTGAATTTTTCGTTTAATCATTGCATTTGTCATTGTAAATTCCTTTTTGTCATTTCTTTTCCTTTGATCATATTTGATATTCTCTTGTTCCCTTCTTTACTTTTAAAATCCTGTATTTTCATTCATTAAACAATTTATTTTGTATTTTGTATCTAAGATATCCAGTATCTCTAGTTTTAGAGACTCTAAATCAATTGTTTCTTATTTGTTTTTTTGTGGCTTATTAATTATTTCTGTGTTTGGTAGTTTTAAATTGTGAGTGCACATTTTGTGAACCTAATATGAGACACTCTGAGTAAAAATAAATAGTATGTTCATTGTTCCAGTGAAGATGTGTCATTGCTTCTGCCAAAGACTAGGTGTGCTACCAAATTAGTCCTTGGTTTAACGAAAGTGTCTCTGATTCAGTTTCCACTACTAGTTGTGAGGCCCATAACAGCACAAACATGGGAATTTGGGGGTTTTGTTCCTAGTGTTGCCTATTCTAGTGTCAGCTCCCAACCCCCTCCACCCCATGAAGATTTGCCTTTAGAATGAGTCCAAATATGTATGCCCTAAAATTTTACTTGAGGTAATTTCCCTACTTCTAAGGAGCTCAGATGGTGTAGTGCCTAAGGCATTTGACTGCTAACCAGAAGACTGGTGGTTCAAACCCACCAGCTACTCCTCAGAAGGAAAGCTGGGCAATCTACTTCCATAGTGATACCACCTCAGAAACCCAAGGAGGGGTCGCTATGAGTTGGATCTGACTCGAAGGCAGTGCGTAATTATATTTTAGTAGGAGGATTTATCAAAGAACACAGTCTATCATATTGAAAGTGGAAGTCGAGTTTTGATGTTTTAACTCAGATGACTTCATATGAGCCACAAAGTGAGACTTTTCAAGTAGGAGATAGAGTATGCAAAACTTCGAAGATTTCCACCACTGGGAATACTGGGGTGTATGACTTTAAAGAGAGCCTAGGGTGTAGTGCCATAGTAGGAGCAGTAGAAGCAGCGAGCAGCTAGCAGCAACAGCAACAGCAGTGGCAATAGTAATAGTTGTGGCAGCTGTGAGAAGCGTCTGTGATAGTTGTTATTGTTGTCATAATGGCTAACATAAATGAATGATTACTGTACTTCACACACTGTCTTAGTGTCTTTATAGCAGTTAAATTACATAATTTTCATAACAATCTATGAGGTGGCTTATATTATTATCCCCATTTACAGACAAATAAACTGAGTACTAATTCTTTCATGTAAGATTTAGGTTAGTCTAGCAGTTGTATAAACAAACATCAACAAATACGCACACTTCAAAGCTCCCTTTAAGGTGAATGTTCAGAGAGAGTCAGAAGCCTTGGGGAGGAGTAAGCACTAATAGAAATGTGGTCTGAGAGAAGAACAGTTGAGAAACCACTAGAGGGAGCTTATCCAAACTCTGATGGGGTGTTAGGAATACAGGGGAATAGATTTCTGACTCATGCTTTCTTCTATTTCTGGATCCTGTTTTCTCCTGCTGAAGAAGTCCTTGCTCTACATCTCATTTTGTTGTTTGTTCCTCAGTGCCCCGGTTCAGCCCTATTGATGGTTCAGTTGTAGGTTTCTCCCATGCAGGAGACCCCATCAATGTATCTCAAGTGTAGCCACCATTTGTCTGTCAGTGAAGGCTTGCCTGTTGCTAAGATGCTTAACAGGTTTCAGCAGAGCTCCCAAACTAAGAAAAGTCCTGGGAGTCACCTTCTGAAAATCTGCCAATGAAAACTCTATGGGTCACAATGGCCCTATCTGTAACATATCATGGGGATAGTGGCAGGACCAGGCAATGTTGTACCTGAAATCGCTATGTGTGTGTGTGTGTGTGTGTGTGTGTGTGTGTGTGGTGGGGGGTAATTCAAAGACAGCTAACAACATCAACAATATAATCTCTAACGTGCCAACAGTCTGTATAGTCAGTCCCCTCTCCTCTACTTACTCATCTCCTTTACTGGTGAGTCCTGAGTTCATGTACCTTTTGAGGATAATGTATGCTTCTGTTTTTTTTTTTTTTTTAATGTTTGTGGGATACATACCACAGTGCTAATTCAGTATAGGCATTGCTACCAGGAAGGAAGGTTGACTTGGGATTGACTGATTTTCCTCCTGTGCCTACCCGGAACCTGCTCCTCGGCTTCCCTCTCCATGGACTCCTATCACCCCCCGGCACCATCCATCACAGCTGCAGCTCAGCCCAGTGATGTATTACACTAACATATCATTAGTGAAATGGCAGAGCAAGGAGCTTTGATGATGTATTGGGGCCATACATCATCAGAATGAGTCACTCTGATGATGTATAACTCAAAAGATGGTACTATCCAAGGAAATGTGGACATACCATAAATCAGGGACAATGTTAAAGAAGAAAACCCAGGGCAACCTCAGAAGGAAAACGAAGGTTCAGGGTTCTCCCGCAGTAGGGGTTGAGACACAAAACTAGTAAATTCTTAACGATGCAGATTGAAGCTTTCTGTTAGCTGTGGCATTCTTAATGACTAAACCAGATCGTCAGTATCCCAGGGTGACACTTGGATTTCCTTTCCATCTGGAATTCCGTTCAGCTTCTGCTTTCCTGCAAAGCTCCTTGTCCTGACAGATACGCACAGAGTCTATCAGATCCAACGGAAAATGCTCCAATTCTGTATACTCCATTCAGGTCCTCCTGGGTTCTTCATATACAGAGTGCATTTTGGGGCATTTTTGATCTATGATGGTTCAAGATTTCACTCTTTCAGAGGTTCTCAGCCTTGAGCAATTGATTACTGAAATTCCTTAGATCCAAGTAGGAGTGTAAAAAATAGAGCCAGTGAACCTTCACTTGGCTCTAGAAGTTACAAACTTTCAGAACATAGTTGAAGATTTCTATTTGTCAGTCCTGTAGAACTTGAGGAAACTTTGTTTTTCATTCTATAAAATAGCAACAGAAAGGGAGAAGCATCATATATAATCTTTAGTTTAAGGCACAGAAAATCCCAAAATGAGATTTTCATGCTGGCAATGACTCCATAGGACTAAAAATATTGACACTTGGGTTAAGGCCTCCGTTGAATTTCCCACCATTCCATCTTCCTACTTTTTCCAGCTTTGCCTCATTCTCAGGGAGATAAATTATGGAAAGTGTCAGCCTCCCTTCAGTATCATCAGATTAGGAGGGGCCTGTGGTAACATTCTCATAGCTACTAGCATAAACTCTTTATGACTATTAAAACTGGTAGATAAAGAGAGTCTTAAGGAAAGGGAGTTGAGAGACATAGGGCAGAGGGGATGAAAGACCACACGCAGACATGCATGCACACACACAAAATTAACATTTGTGTGTAAAGCTTTATTTAATGCTGGACTGTCAGCTTGAGATCTGAGGCCCAATCATCCTGATTCTACCCCTTTACCCATCTAAAATAAAGTAAAAATCAAAGTCTAGGTGCTTCGGGACTGGAGAGTATCAGAGAACAACCCTTGGCATATGGGATCCATTAGAGGAAAGAAGTCTTCCTCTGGGGGTTACTTCCCCTGGTCCCCACCCACGCTCCAGCAGGGGAGGGGGCAGCAAGCAAAGGCTCTTCCAGACACCCCTGGTCATGTTGTTATGACTCATTGCCTTTGTTTATTGCAAGGTCTGTATCGGATTCTGTGTCCTGGAGAGCAGCACAATTGGGGGGGCCGCAGGGCTCTCCAGGGCTTCAGGAGAAGGACCTGAGCCAATGATCAAACACAATCACCCCTCCATCCCCTCCCTATGGGGAGCACAAGGGGGGCTGCACCACCTGAACAGCAGTTAAGAACCCCCCCCCCCTTTTTTATTGTTCTTAAATAGCTGTGCCTTCAAAGGCTTTTTAAAGTTGAAACAAAGCAGATCTTCCCTCTGCTCTTTATTTATTTCTTGGTGGGAAGGAGGAGGAGGGAGCTGATAAAGCCAGCACATTCCTGGGGAGTTGTTTATAAAGGAGCAGACACTGAAAAGGGTTCTGACCCATAATGCTTTGGGGATACTCTCTGTTGACTAGGGGTAATAGTCCCCTATATCTGACTGTGAGACCTTCTGCCTCAGTGGTGAGGAGCAGTGAGGCACGAGATTCAGGGCATCTGGATATACATATCCAGGTTGGAGAGTCAGGGAAGGGTTCCAGACAGTGCCAAGAAATAGGTTGAGGGGACAGTTGAGACAACTTGGCAAGACCACACAATGGTCAACACTGGGATAGGAGAGAATATAAAGAATTTGCAAGCAACATGTGTTTTAGCTACTAGCACCAGTCAGCTTCACTCAACAGAGGCTTGGGTAAACCCACACTGTGGTAAGACAATTGACTAACTTCACAGACTATGCCCCTGGGCCTGGAGGCTTAAGTCAGTGTTATTTGTCTCCACCTTATCAGACCTCCTAGATCCTGTCTCAGTAATGAGAGTGGTGGAGGCATCAGCAGCCAACAGGTGGCACTTTTTGACACATGTATATGAACACAGTGTTAAGTGATTGACCTATATTATGTCTTAGGTAACCTTCCCAATCTTTAGATGTATCAAATCTATTGAGATGGTATCTAAATTCAGGTGGGATATATTCTAAATCATACTTTGGTTCTTGTGGACTTGTTTTAAATTTTCTTCAGCTTCAACTTGAACTTCCATATGAGCAATTGAAGATATGTTCCACAGATGGCCCCTGACCTCGTTCTGGCTGATGATAATGAGCTTCTCTGTTGTCTCTTTTCACAGATGTAGTTTATTTCATTCCTGTGTATCCCATCAAGCAAGGTTCATATGTATATAGTTGCAGTTACTGTTGGAAAAAAAGGTATTTCCGATGAATAAGACATTGGTCTTGCAAAATTTTATCATGTGATCTTCAGCATCATTTTTACCACCAAGGTCATATTTTCCAACTACTAACTCTTCTGTTTCCAACTTTTGTATTGCAATCACCAGTATTTACCATTGAATCTCAATTGAATGTTTGATCAATTTTAGACTGCAGAAGTTGGCAAAAATCCTCAATTACTTCACCTTTCACATTAGTTGTTAAAAACAGAAAGTACCAGAGAGATGTTTACTTGTGGTTTATCAACTATGACTGTATGGATCATAACAAATTATGGGTAACATTGTAAAGAATGGGAATTTCACACTTAATTGTGCTTATATGGAACTCGTACATAGACCAAGAGGCAGTTGTTCAAACAACAAAACCAGAAAAAATCTGCATCAGGGTTTTATCTTTCACCATACTTATTAAATCTGTATGCTGAGAAAATAACTGAGAAGTTGGACTATATGAAGAAAAATGAGGTATCAGGATTGGAAGAAGACTCATTAACAACCTGTGACATGCAGGTGACATTATCATGCTTGATGAAAGTGAAGAAGACTTGAAGCATATATTGATGAAGATCAAAGACTACAGTCTTCAGTATGGATTACATCTCAACATAAAACAAAAGTCTTCACAACTGAACCAATAATCAACATCATGATAAATGGAGAAAATAATGAAATTGTCAGAGCTTTCATTTTACTTCGATCCACAATCAACACCCATGGAAGCAGCATCAAGAAATCAAATGACATATTCCAGTCAGCAAATCTGCTGCAAAAGTCCTCTAAGTCTTACAAAACAAAGATGTCATTTGGAAGACTAAAGTGTGTCTGACTGAAACCATACATTTTCAATTGTCTCATATGCATATAAAAGCTGGACAATGAATAAAAAAAAAACAAAGAATTGATGTACTTAAGTTATGATATTGGTGAAGAATATTGAATGTAACATGGACTGCCAGAAGAATGAACAAATCTGTCTTAGAAGAAGTACAGCTAAAATGCTCACATACTTTGGACATGTTTTCAGGAGAGAGCAGTCCTTGGAGAAGGACATCATGCTTGCTAGAGCACCATCATGCTTGCTAAAGCACCATCATGCTTGGTCAGTGAAAAAGAGGAATATCCTCAACAAGACTAATTGACATGGTGGCTACAACAACGGGTTCAAACACAGCAACAATTATGAAGACAGCACAAGATGGCAGCACTTTGTTCTGTTGTACGTAAGGTCACTATGAGTTGGAAATGACTATAATGCACCTAACAACAACATCTTGAGGTGAGAAACTGAGGCTAGCATTATTGCCTATCTGTTCTGTGGTCACATGGCAAGTAAGTCATTGAGCAAGATCTCAGCCTAATTTTCTTTGGCTCCTAAGCTTCTACTTTTCAGTACCATGTCTTTATGTAACCAATGCATGGATCAACCTATTGTGCTGCTCAATCAAGGCTTTGAGTTTCTCTATTGCTTTTTCCCCTTCCCAAGTTGCCTGTCTTCAGGGACAGTTCTATTCTAGAACCCATGATAAACCTCTAAAACTTGAAATAAGAGTTATTATACCTCAAATAATTGGAGTATGTGAGTTAAAGAGCAGATAAATGGACTGGGAGGCCAGAAATCACTTGTTCATAGGCCCCAAGTAAAGGAAGAAAAGAATTAGGTAGATGGGGTCTGACTGTGGAGGTGCACTTTGTGTGGCCCAGGGCTTGAACCCTACCACCTGCTACAGTTTCTACACTCAGCCTCTGAAACTAGCCTCAGGCCTGTGGTCTGGCCCTTTGATAACATGTCCACCCATTCCCTGACTTCAGGGAGAAAGTGTGCCATGGGTCTGGAGAGCAGCAGAGTGGCACAGGGAAAAAGCAATTCAACTTTTCCTAAATTATCTAAATCTCCAGAATGATAAACAATAATAATAATAATAAAAACACCCTGGCTATGTTATTTTATGCCCCCCCCCCCACATAATAATGCATAGTTTTACAAGATGGAGGTGCAAGAACTAATAAAATATATGGTTTAATTAACTAAACTTATGCTGTAGTCCACATTAGAAGGCCATGATTTAGCACGCACTCTCATCCTCAGGACAGAATAATGCAAACAGCATAATTAAAAGTTGATGAGAAGTATATTTATTGGGCACACAGAAAGAAGAGACACATGGATTTATGATACATAAAGTAAACCTTTAGTTTACAATATAATTAATATTTTAAAAACTGCAGCATGCATATAATGCAGCTGAAGAGTCCGCCTACGCGGAAGGATAATTTCTTTGGTGCTGATCTTGGCCCCATTTAATAGTAAATTATGTTCCTGAGCATATACAAATGTAACATGATCTATTATGATCTAGAGATGATGCTCATTGAGATGTCTGCGACTGTGATAGATCATATTTGCGTGTCTCTGAAGACATGGAGGATGGCTGAAGGGCCAATTATTTATCTGTGGCACGAATTTCATGGCTATTAGTCACACACACGGTGACACAAAATGAGAGTATGCCACTACATTTTAATCAATCCTAGCTCAAGAAAACCCCTCGTTAGCACAGAGCTGTGGACATCAGGAGCCTGCAAGGGAAGAGGAGAGCTTTAGAAAAATATGGGTGTTGGATGAAAGGGAAGGCTGAGAGTCTGAGAAAGTACCAAAACAACCACAGTCGATCTGAGGACTCCCAAGCATTTATAGTCTTGGATTAAGGGTTTGATTTCATTTAACCTTCATTAGAACCCTGTCTGGTGGGCACTATTTTTATCAAGCCTAGTGTAAAGAGGGGAGCTCTGGTAGCATAGTGCCTAAGGTACTTGGCTGCTAACCAGAGGGCTGGCGGATCAATCCCACCAGCCACTCCTCAGAAGGAAGGTTGGGCAATCTGTAGTGATACTGCCTCGGAAACCCAAGGAGGGGTCGCTATGAGTCGGGGCTGACTCGACGGCAAATAATAACAACAACAGTGTAAAGAGGAAGGAGCTCCGGTGGCATAGTGCCTAAGGCATCTGACTGCTAGACAGAGAGGTTGGTGGTTCAAACCCACCAGCCATTCCTGGAAGGAAGACTGGGCAATCTGCTTCCATAAAGATTTACCACCTCAGAAACCCAAAGGGGGTGACTATGAGTCAGAACTGACTTGATGGTAGTGAGTTTGGTTTGAGTATGAGTATAAAGAAAAAACAAAGATTCTGAGAAATTAACATGCTACAAAGAGCAGAGCCAGAATTTTTCACCCAGTAATTGTCCAAGCCAGCATTCCCACTCCTCTGTGGGTGCCCTGGTGGAGTACAATGATTTTGTTCCATTAGGGTGTTCATGAATGACCTTGGAGAAATCTGAGGAATACTTCTCTACAATTCAGTCCACATTCCTCTTTAGGATCCAGGAGCTCAAGGGTGCTCCTCTTGCACAGATTAAATTTTTCTCCTCTCACACATACCCACAAATTGCCTCTCTGGGTGACAAATACCACTTTCCTTTCTTATTTATTCCAGATAACCTAGCAATTATGTACAATAAATGATCTCCAGGAACCTCAACCTTGACCCCAACCTCAGGGATATTCCAAATAGGGTCAGGATGCCATTTAACGACTATGTTTTTCCTTGAAAAAATGTTCTGATACATGACTAAGTGAATTATTTTCCCTCCCTCCCTTCTATCTTCCCTTGTTTTATTCTTTGTCTTCCTTCCTGCCTGCCCTCATCTTTTTTTTTTTTTTTTTTTTTTTTTTTAAACCTGGGGATGGGTGGTTAAATATGTACTTGCATTTTCATTGTACTAAAACAGAGATACTACACACTTGGAAAACGAGAGTTGCTTTTTGTTCATAGTCTCTAGTATCCATCCTGTCTAAAGTCCTCAGGCTGATTATTCTGTCTCACTCTATGGCCTTTAAGGAATGTAGACACTTTATTAAATCAAGTAAACCCATGGCTAGAGCAATATGCTTTCAGTTATCTGTCTGCTCTGCTTGTCTTATCACTCAGAATATGACTATGGGCAGCCACTGAAAGATTTTAAGAAGGAATATGTGGCTACATCCTCCTATCTAATTCATCCACTCTATAGGTCATGAATCAGTTATGATCATCATACAGATAATTGGGCAGATGGAGCTCAGACACATGGCAGAATCTTATAAGCCAAGAGTACTTGGACTTTGGACATAGGCTCCTGTTGCTTCAGCCATATCTTTTTAGTCTGGGCCCTCTCACTCAAGGACCAGAACCATAGACAAGGAGGAGCCCAGTCCAATATGGGCCACATTTCCTATTTAGATTCTACCCCAGACTCCAGGTTGAAACCAGCATAACTTGTTTAGTCCCAGGAGGGACCCATGTGATGTGAAGTTTGAGAGGGAATTCATCAGAGTGTGAATGTCAACAATTTCTCAGAAGAGGGCATGAACTTTGTTACCCTCTTACAAGTGGTCTTGTCAGGGCAAGACACCATTCAGCTTTTTAAATCACAATTTTCACAAGGTTTCAATGGGACTAAATAAAAACATTTATCTAAAATCCAAATGTTGTTGGAAATATTTTCAGGGAAGAGGCATGTAAAGGAAACATGCAAAATAAATTTAATAGAAAGTTGTTGTTGTTGTTACGTGCCGTCGAGTCAGCCCTGACTCATAGTGACCCCTCCTTGGGTTTCTGAGGCAGTATCACTACAGAAGTAGGATTGCCCAACCTTCCTTCCGAGGAGTGGCTTGTGGGTTTGAACCGCCAGCCTCCTGGTTAGCAGTCAAGTGCCTTAGCCACTATGCTACCAGAGCTCCCTAATAGAAAGTAGATAAAGAAAATAATATGAGTTCTTCTTCATTATCTGGTTCATTACACTTTTTAGTGCTTATTAAAATCGTTGTTAAATGATTTAATTTTGTTTGGGAAAAAAGTGGATTAAAAAAGAAATAAGAGATTAAGGAGATAAACTGCTGAGGTTTCCATTTTGGAACTGGTTGCAGAGTAAGGCGATGATGAGGAAATTAATTTGCAGATCTCTCTGGGGTAGCAGTCAACACCAGGCGCCACACACACACAATTTGCCTTATTTTTTGCTTAATTGGCATGTCCTTCTCTGGGGACAGCTCAGGCTAAGCCAAGTAATAGGATAAATCACCTTTACTATGGCCCCTTCTGGGTCACAGATAATTCTTCTGACAGCCATGTAAAATCAGGATGCTGATGTATCAGCTAACTCTTCAGTAGTCTAGTATTGAGACTGTGGTTTCTTCCCTCTTGGAAAATGTTGTTCTTAGTGCCTTGAGTTGGACCCAACTCATAGCAACCCGTCTTTGGGTTTCGAGGTGGTATCGCTACGGAAGTAGACTGCCCAACCTTCCTTCTGAGGAGTGGCTGATGGGCTTGAACTGCCAGCCTTCTGGTTAGCAGTCAAGCACCTTAGGCACTATGCTACCAGAGCTCCCTCTTGGAAAATATACTCACATAGACATACCAATTGCATGAAAGACTGGTTTGGTGTGGGTCCCCAGTATGAACTGGGGAAGAAGAACTCTGAGAGAACCTAGCATGCTCTTGGCCAGGACAGATGCCAGCCTTTGCTTCTAGAGCCACCTTCAAGAGGGCTTTGTTCACCCTTTCAGGGACTGACAGGAGACAGGTTCTCCAAAGAGAGTAACTGATGGTTCATTGACTCTATCTTTTATTTGCTCTGTATGCTCTGGGATTCACGTCTTTGTGTGTGACCTAGTAGGTTTGTGGTGGCAGATGTCCGGAAAAGATTTCATGTTTCCATTACAAGTAACATTGGAACAGGAGTCCCTGGTGATGCAAATGGTAGACACACTTAGCTATTAACAAAATGTTGGTAGTTTGAGTGCCTAGGAAGAAAAGCTTGACAATCTATGTCCAAAAAAACAGCCAGTAAAAATCAAACGGTGCATAGTTCTACTCTGAAGCACATGGGGTCACCACGAATCAGAATTAAGTTGATGGCAACTTTAACATTAGAACATGTTCAACTATTTGCAGTGTAATATATACCTTTAGGACCCCATGTATTAACCCAGTTGAATAACACAAATGTTGAGTTTTAGATAAACTCCAAGAAATGTATATAAAGAGTAAGAAGACTTGCATGGTCTTAAAACAAAGCATGTAGTTTTAAAACAAACTCTACTAAGTATCCTTTGTGTGCCTTTGCCTCCTTAGTGCCCAGGGATGCCTGCAGATGCTAGAAAACCCAAGTTTAGCCTCATGAATACTTAATACAGAAATACATCCTCTCAGGTCTTAGATCCAACCCTGGGATCACCAAGTGCTCACATGTATTTCTAGTCAAGGACCTAAGCATGGTCTTGACCTCCTGACTTCAGCCTACTTTCCAATCTCAGCTCAACAATTACCACCCTTTCATCCTAAGTGGCAGTCATACAGAACTATTGGACATTCCTTGAATATTTTATGTACTTTTACCTTCCATGAGAAGCCCTGACCCTGAGACAGAAAGAATTTTACCTTCCCTGTGTCTGTTCTTATTTATCACAGACCTCATCCCATTGAATTATCACTGCTTATTCATATACTGCTCTTCATTACAAGGCTGTGAGCTCCTTGAGGGCAAGGGCCATTGTTTTACATATTATTAAATGAATATGGTACACCATCCCCATCTCAGCACATAGTAGATTCTCAATAAATGCTGACTGAATTGAGTATGGTTGATAGAATCTGCCCTCAGAGTGAAGTAAAGAAGACAGAAGATTTTACAATAGTTTCAAAGTAAGGTGGGAAGTTCCAAGTCCCTCAACAGAGGTACATATCTTAAAGGGTCTGGTGGTTTAGTGGTAGAAGGAAGACTTATGATACCTTGAGAGCCTCTCTTGGCTCTAAGCATTATGATTGTGCCATGAAGAGATGCTGTCATCTGCAGGCTGTGACAAGGTCAGCATGGTGCTGGGTGCAAGTTGCTGATCTCTACATAAAAATTCACAAGTGAAGTTTTGGGTCATAGGGCATGCTCTGTTAGAATTCTAGAAGTTGGTTTTTACCTTTCTGCCCCAAACCTACTGCTCCAGCAATATTACTCTCCCTTACAGTATCAAGCTCTTTTCCATTCTCAGTCCATGCCTGTTTGGAAGACTTTTAGGAGCCAAGCCAATGACAAAGAGCCTCCCACTGGACAACTATGAGTGCTCATGCTGACAGTGGTTATGCTTAAAGGAGAGAAAATGAACTCTTTGCTACCTCTGACAATGGAGCATGCTTGGTCAGACTGGCCGGGATTGTGAAGTCCTTGAAGTTGTCTCTCAAAAGAACATTCAATTGTTCACTGGCCACTCACATTAGATGCAAGGAGTTCACCATGACCTCTGTTAGAGATAAACTGTTCACCCATTCATATCTTTTCTGCTGTCCAGAGACTTCCACCCACAACTCAGTGTGAGCAACACCATTAAATGGAGAGAAACAAGGGCTGAAGCTGACACTGACCATTCAGAAGAAGGGCTATGCTGATGTATTCCACCTGGGCAAGGGCCAGAGCTGAGCAAAGGTAAACCTTTCCTCTATTCTGATGCTTCCCCTCCCAGGAGCCTCTGATCTCCATTACTAAATACTCTGCAAACTGCAGTGAGAGCGGAAAAACAAGCCTCTGCCTTTCAAAATGGATTTGGGCATAAATGAGGACTGTTCCTAGGTAACTCACCCTGCCCTACTTTTTCCCACTTGCTTTCTAACAAAGTCAACCAGAGAGCAAACAGAGCTGGGCTTTCAAAGGCTGAGATTTAAAAGAGTAAAATCCTCCCTTTCACCGAGCCTGTACTTACAAATATGTATTCTGTATTTATACAGCATATTAAAACCCAAAACCTACAGTAATGCAACATTAAAGTCAAGAAATGCAAAAGTGAAGGGTTTATGGCATTGTTAGCTTGCCCATATTGTGCATTCTGCATAATGAACCTCACCTTGAAATTCAAGCCATATACCATGTGGTTCAGTTCACCCCACCAGGCAAACCTTAATCCTCTTGCATTTTGTGAATTTCATTACCTCAAATTGCAATATTAATAACTGAAATGTGCAGCCAGGAAAATGCTAATTTTCTGCTTTTCCTTTCATTTTTTTTTCTTTCATCTATTTTTCCCTCTAATTAAAAAAAGTGAGGAAAATAAAGATATATGGAAGGGAGGAAGGAAAAGCCGATGTGGGAAAAATCTTCCACAGAGATTCACAGTGTAAGAAACTTTAGAGGAGGGGAAACTGAGGCTCAGAGGGAGGCATAATTTGCCCAAGGTTGCTCAGTGTAAAGACCCTACACCAGGAAGTTTCTCTCTGTAAGCTCAGTGCTCTTTGCCTGCATTTCACTGTCAATTCTTTGAAAAGGCCCAAAATCCAAGTGGAGAAATGGCCTCAATAGCTAATAAAGGTAAAAACCTCAACTTCTCTGAGCAGCTAGAACCAATTTTCTTCCATTTATACTATCTGGTTAATCATCACTTCGCGTAACTCTGATCTCAAGGGGTGCAGAATTACTTTGAATTACTGGCATTCAAAGAAGACTCAAATGTTGCAAACAATAAAAGGAATGCATTCTCTCCCTGGTTATGTAATTCCCAAGGAGAGGAACACATTTAACTCACAGAGTAATGAGCATAGATGGAGCCTCAGGGGTCACACGGTGTTATCATATGCTTCTTGCATCTCCAAGGAACTGGCATCCTTGTAGAATGGTTGCTCTCATTTCGCATGGAGAAACAGACCCGTGGTCTGAGATGGAAGGCCTGTTGACAGCCCTGGCTCTCACTCTGGCAGCCTTTAGTTTGCAAGACTGGGATCATCCAGAAGAGACAAAGGTCAGGGTGACCTCAAGTCAGACATCTCAATGAATCCATGGCCAGAGCTGCCGTGGCACTTGGGGTGCTCATAGAATCAGTCACAAATGTTATGGATGGATTTTTATTCCAAGAAAGTTGACCATAGATGATACCTTTATCTGTTTCTTGGCTCTAATGCACAAGGTGAAGGCAATGCCAACTGGCAAACATTAGATGCACTGAAAGAAAGCTGAGAGAGCAGAGAGAAAAGCAAGCGCAGTCCTCTACGCCCAGGAAGACAAGCTCCTAGATGTTGACTATCAATGCCTAGAATTTCCTGAACCAAGTGCATTCAGGTTTTCCCTATAAGGGGAAAGTGTTGATGAAGACCTCATTATCACACACACCTGTGATTTGGGAATCAGGTTTCTATTTCACCAGGTTTGCATTCTCAGTGCATGAGTCTGTGTGAGAAGTGGAGCCCCATCTTCCTGGGACCTGCTCTGCAGAGAGGTTTATAAGGAGGTTAACAACAGCTTCAGTGGTACAGCCTCTAACCTGCCCACTGGGGGTTTGGGAACAAAGTACTTCAAGAGGGTAGGGGTGGGGCAAGAATTCCCCAAGAGGATTTGGCTTACTTAAAGGACTCTTCCAAATGACCCAGAAAGCCAGTGGGTAGAGTAAAAACAGATGTAATAGGGCAGGATATGGAGAAAAGAGAAAACATCCGAAGGTGGCAAAGTGAAAGTCAATAACAGGCATCTATCAAACAGGAGACAGGGGCAAAGGGGATTTTCCTTATTCTATCAGTCCTGTTTAGAAGTGACTTACCTTTTTTTTTTTGTGGTCAGCTTATTGACTCCAAAAGGTGCTTACCCCAGCCAATGACTGCCTGCCCTCCTCCCACCTCTCTCAAGTCCCTGCTGCTCTCCTCCTAACAGATGGTAGCACACATGAGCTTTTTTTTTTTTTTTTTTTGCTTCTGATGCTAAGCATGATTTACAGGCTTGAGTTATTATTTATCATTATTCATTTTCTGTCAGCAGTGCATTGAAGGTTAATAGAAATGCCAGCATGCTCACTGATTTACTTAGTAAAATATTTGTTCCAAGGTTTAGGTCATATGATTGGTGTCTGAGTGAGTTTCAGGTTTATGCATTATGAAAAGCAAGATGACTTGACCTTCAGCCACCAACACTAGCACCATATATTACTTTAGTGAGTGACCTTCAGAGACCTAAGACGCACTAGATGTATTCAACACATGTTAGCTTTCTCCATATTTCTGGCATTGTATACATACCAGCTGGGTTTACCACAATGTAAGCTGAGCCCCAGCGCCCATCTAATGAATAGGAGGCAGATGAGATGTAAACTCAGGCAAAACCAGATCCTCTTCTTAAGATAATAAACTGGCTTTGTAGCCCAGCTGCAGTGAAGCTGTGTATACATCACAGGGACTAATCGCTTCACGTTGCCTCCTGGGCTTCTTGCAGCTCAGCTGAGAAAAGGATGCTGGCAAAAGGATAATTCTGAAGGAAACTGATCTTAGATGAGCAATTAGTCAGCTCTTCAAGGGCAGAGTGGGTTTGGAGGGACCCACCATGCTGGCATCATAGTACTGTGGAGATAGGTTAGGATTGGCAGAGAAGGAAAAGTGCCAAAGAAAGAGAAATGAATCTTGGTCTCTAGGAACTTGGAGTCAGGTTGGCAGAAGAAGTCTGCATGGTCTTTACAGTTATATAGAAATAAAAACTACATTAAAACCAAAGCAGTGATTATTTCATTTCTAAAAGATGGATTCCAACTATCACTGTAGAGGTAACACAGTATAGTGCAGTAGGTCCAAGACAAGGGCCTCAGTTTTATGATATGTGAGTTTTGAATCTCAGCTCCACCCCTTCCAACTATCTAATCTTTGGTCATTAAGCCTAAATTCTCTTATTTTAAAAAATGAGGACAATAAATATGTTCACTTCTTGAACCTGTTGTGAAGGTCAATTGAGATAATGCATGAAATGTGCCTACCACCAGGTCTGGGACACTCACCAAGTGTTTGCCATTATTGTAAGTTCTGTAAATAGATGGTGAAGAGATTGTTGAGAGCAACTAGCAAGTTTCCATGTTTGAGGAGGGACTTGATCTCTGTTTTTTTTTTTCTTTTTTTTAAAATCTAGATTGGTGGAAATTAGGACATCATGAAAGAATAGGACTGCTGAGTGCCAGTAACATGTCACAACCTTAGAGATAGAAATGAAAGTCAGAAAGTCTGAGTCTAACTTGCTTTCTTTTCCTACACTGTGCTCTTTCCCTTAAGTTCTTGCAAGAAGTTGGGAGAACCAAGTGCTCTAAGAAGGATGGGGTGAGGGAGAAATGCCCCAAGAGAGTTTGCCTTAATTAAAGGACTCCTTTATTAATAGCCCCTTCATCAGTGGTATATAGTTTACAAAATATCATTTACTTTCAAATCCCAAGGAATTTCTTCAGCCCCTTAGAAGTGCCTCTGGTGGCATAGTGCCTAAGGCATTTGACTGCTAACTAGAAGGTGGCAGTTTAAACCCACCAGCCACTCCTCAGCAGGAAGGTTGGGCAATCTACTTCCCTAATGATATTGTCTCAGAAACCCAAGGAGTGGTCACTATAAGTTGGATTCGATTTGATGGCAGTGGGTTTCTTTTTAGAAGTGCCTCAGATAAAGTTTTAGATTTCAGTGATTGGCTGACTGTCTCCAAGTAGCCTTCACAATTACTCTTCCAAACCATGCTTTCTCTTTCCTTGTTCTTGGCATGGTTCACATACCAGCTGGAATCACACCTTACAGGTAACATGCATTATGTCTATTCTTCCAAGCTTATCTGCATGAATTTAAGTGACAAGATCTATTGTTTGTTGTTGTTAGGTGCCATCAAGATGGTTCCAACTCATAGTATCCCTATGTACAACAGAACAAAACACTGCTTGGTCTTATGCCATCCTCACAAATCATTGCTGTGTTTGAGCCCATTTTTACAGCTACCACATCAATTCATTTTATTGAGGGTCTTCCTCTTTCTCCACTGACCCTCTACTTTACCAAGTGACTGGATCTACTTTCAACTATTTATACCAATGAGAAGAAGTAGATGTTTTGTTTTGTAAATCATTGGCTTTGGTGTCACTGTTACAGGTAGTTTTAATGGACCTGAGTCTTGCCTACTTTTCCTGAAAGCTGTGTGAGCCCTCTATCCCACATGCTGTAATAGTAAGAGAATGCTGCATGTGGGGCATGGGTCAGGGAAGGCAGCTTAACATCCAATGGAAATACCACAATCTGGAACTAAACACGTGGCAATTTTCTCCAGAGAAAGAAAACATTGGAAATAGATCCAGCGATTTCCTGTCCATGAATACAAAGGGATGACAATATTATATTTGCAGTAAGAATACTTACTGGGAACACTCCAATGAACTATAATCCACAGAGAATGGAAGACTGCCCACTGGCCATTTATTCAGCCAATAATTCTGATTAAACGTTTCTTGGGGGGAAAAAGCATTCCTACATTCAAGGCATTCACACAGTCTAGTAGCCAAGCTCCTCAAGGTCAAGGCTATGATATTGGGACACTGTTCCTCATACTGATCATTTATAATAACAGAATCACAGGATCTTAGCACTAGACAGGATCTGGGAGTCCACCATTTTCCCTTTGCCAATGAAAAATGTGAAGCTCAAATTTGTTGAGTTCAAGATCATGCAGCCACTTGTAGCAGAGGCAAGCCTGGGAACAGACATCTCAAGCTCCCTGGAGATGCTCATTGCCTCTGTTTCAGAAAGTCATTCTCCAAAACTGGCCCTAACTAAGTGCTGATGATTGGGCTCCAGCTGCCTAGACTGTAAGGCCCACTCTCCTTGAACAAGGGTAGAAACCCATGGTGTGTCAGAAATCTTGATGGCAAATATTGCAATGGAATAATGAAGAAAACCTTTGGAGGAATAAGGAAACAATGCAATTTAAATCTCATTTAAATAATTTTCCTTTCTCCACCCCCCACCTTCATCCCAGACTGTTCAGTGAGCCATCTGAATTCTGAGGGCATGTTCATCCTCTCACAATAAGGGCTGAGTGCTGGAAATGTCCTTTCATTTAATTTCCAGTACTCTCTAAATTATCTATTGCCACAATCTGTGATTGATTTAGTTTTTATTGCTCTTGGCTGCGACAATCTATAAGGACCCAGCTGATTTTCTCTTTTTGGGTTTTGGCTTTATTGCTGTCATTTTAATGACAGATATTAAACACAGGAAATTCTCATCTGTATTTTCTCCAACAAGCTGAGCTCTGTGCTATGTTTGAACATGAAATAATCCCAAGAACTGGTCCTTCCAAAGTCTCCTTCTACTTCCTCTATGCAGCCATATCAGAGACACGTGTGACAATTCTGTAGAAGAACAAATGTATCTCAGGCTAATTTCATTATCACAGTGCTAAGTATATAATAGATATCTAATAATATCTAATAAACTAATAAACATAGTTTAGTTAATTAAGAGTAAAATACAATAAATATTTGATGAATGAACTCATGAGTAAAGACTCCTTTAACCCTTTGGCATGTGGATTTTTCTATGCATCTGCTATTCATCCTTATTTCCAAATGCCAACTATGTCCCTACTGTGTGCAAGGAAATTATGCTAGGTGTAAGAAAATTTAAAGAAGTATATCATTTTGCTTTCTATAAACTTGTAATTTATTGACAAACCCCAAGTGTGTACATTAAAAATCAATATTATAAACTATAAAGTAGGTTATATTAAATAATAAGTGAGATTGCACATTTCCTAAGAGTGCAAAAGAGTGTATTTCCTGGGGTTGGGGAAGGCAAGAGGAATACAGGAAGAATGATGTAAGTTAAACATTAAAGGGATCCATTTGATAGTCAGGTCTTTTTCAGATAAAAGGGGCAGATAGCCAGTTCAAATTCATATCAGTTTGTTAGCTCATGTGACTGGAAAGTCCAGGGAAGCTACTGGTTTCAGACACCACTGGGTCCAGGGCTCAAGTGATGTCATGAGAAGACTAAGATACCTGTATACTGTAAGATCAGAGGAATGATCATTCCATGTTACCCTAAATGTACAGCGTATGTGTACCTATACACACACACAAACACACACTAAGGCAAAATACCTGGTGCTCTTCTCTTGTGTTCTTCATCTCACTCTTATTTTAGTTCCTGATTGCTCCCTGTCACTCACATATGCATGCAACTGTTATCACAATTATTTTCTCCATCTTCTTAGTTTTTAATTTAATTTAATTATAAGATAATTAACTCTCCCATCATATAAAACTTATTTGTCTATTTGCCCAAAGGTAGAACAACATATAATCAAAAGTAAATACTGAGTATTTCAATAAAAAGGCAAAGTCCCCATTAAATATTCATGCATTCCTTCTTATAGAATTTCCAAATAGATGTTTTTTATTTAGTCTTCAAACCTGGACCCAGTTTATCCTGTATAAGAAATGTAAAATTTCTAAATTTGGTGTTTGAGATCTCTTCTGAAGATATCTAAAATATGTGGTCAACTCAAGCTAAAACCCAAGAGTGGCAGCATAGTCAAGTAAGAAGTTGGGAGAATAATTAGTTGAAAACCAGATTTCAATTCTGCATTCTGTTTCCCAATAATAAGCCAATAAGTGTGTGTGTGTGTGGGGGGGAGGGGTGTCTTTCTTTTCTTTAACATCATGAGATGAATTGTTTTATATCCTAGTTCCTGATTTTGGATAGTTCTCCTGATGATATTTTCACTTGTTAATAAACTCAAGTGTTACCTCAGGGTATCCACTCAGAGAGCTGACTTTGTCAGGAGAGGAAGAAATTTATTTCTGACTGATATGAGATTATTTATGGATCGTGACAATGAGAAGGGGAAAGTTTCCACCTAAAATTATAATAGTTCTATGAAACTAAGAATTTCACTTAGACAAGAAGTACAGAATTGTAGATAGTAATCAATATTAACAGCTAATGCAATGTGTATAATTATTATATCTTATATGATACAAGATAGGAGCTCTGGTGGTATAGTGCCTAAGGCATTTGACTGCTAACCAGAAGGTTGGCAGTTCAAACTCACCAGCCATTCCTTGGAAGGAAGATTGGGCAATCTACTTCTGTAGTGATTGTTGTTGTTGTTGTTGTTGTTATGTGCCGTCGAGTCGGCCCCGACTCATAGCGACCCCTCCTTGGGTTTCCAAGGCAGTTATCACTACGGAAGTAGGATTGCCCAACCAGGAGTGGCTGGTGGGTTTGAACTGCCAGCCGTCTGGTTAGCAGGCAAGTGTCTTAGCCACTATGCTACTCTGTAGTGATACCGCCTAGAAACCCAAGGAGGGGTCACTTTGAGTTGGATCGGACTTGACAGCAGTGAGTTTGTTTATGATACAAGATAATTTCAAAATGTTATCAATATTATTTTTCTTGTACAAATACTTGAATGTTGACAATGAAGGCATAATTATAAATTTAATAATGACACAAACTTTGATGAAGGAATCTACATTCAAGGACTTATCTATATTTAAAGACCTATCTACATTGCTATCTCTATGAGTCTTCAAAATTCAGAATACGTAGGATATACAATGTAGGGAAATGGATTTCACTCCAAAAAAGTAGTTTTAATAAGGTGCCAGAAACCTCAACTTGTAGCAGGCCTAACAGGTAAAGGCATGTGAACTATTTCTACTAAGGATAGAGAGTGGAGATTTGAGTGAATTAAAATTATCCTGAAATTCTAGAACTTAGGATTTGAAAACTTGATTTTCCTCATTATAAGAAAGGAGACTCTTCAAATATCTGATATTTAAAAGAGCTCCAGTAAAATTCATTCAACAAATGTTTACTATTTCCATGTTCCACGTTCACTTTTTTAGGAGGTAGGGCTACATTGACAAATAAAATTGTCAAACATTCTTACCCTTATGGGGCTTACATTTCAAGTGGAGAGGAGTAAAACTGGAGCATAACAAGAAGTTGGAGATAGTAAAGGAAGGCTTGGAAGGTGAGGAGAATGGGAGAGATGGTAGCTAGGGTGGGATTTAGGGGGGTCTGGGGACCTTCTGGGAGCTCTGATGGCATAGTCCCTAAGGCATTTGACTGCTAACCAGAAGGCTGGTGGTTCAAAGCCACCAGCTACTCCTTGGAAGGAAGGTTGGGCAATCTACTTCCATAGTGATACTGCCTCAGAAACCTAAGGAGGGGTTGCTATGAGTCCGATCCAACTCCATGGCAGTGAGTTGTGTTGTGTTGGGGACTTTCTAAATTATATAGGTAAACAAAACAATTTGAGGAGTTTGGTAAATGTCCAGTCCTCTACAGCATCATTGATGTCTAGGCTTGGAGTTTTCCACCCAACCTACATATTTTTAGCAATTCCACAGCCAGTATCTCCACCAACCCACTTCCTAACCCTTTCATTAGAGAGGACCTGAAGTCAGAAGTGGTGTTGAGAGTAATGCTGTCTCTCTGGAAGAAGCCTAGGAGGAAGACCACCTCAACAGAGGATTGAGATATCTCAAATGAATCAAAAATTCAATCAGGGGACCTAAGTATGCCTTTCAACTTGAGCAATAAACTCAAGTTAGTAGTAAAAAGACTTCCAACTCTTTCCACCGCTCCACATTGTCTCTTTCTCCCAGACCACAAGATTACATGGCCCCTTTCCAACAACCTACTTCTTGGAATGCAGGTCCTGAGCCCTCACCATAGAGGAAAGGTCTCCATGCTTTGGGGTATATATATATATATATTTAAAATTTTATTTGGATTTGGGTGAAGATTTACAGAGCAAATTCACTTTTCATACAGCAGTTCACATACACCTTGTCTCATGTCATTGACCAAAATTT
>NW_006921639.1:14481644-14486055 GCF_000298275.1 Orycteropus afer afer
TAATGTAGAGTCTGCAAAACACTGCATAACATGGATGAACTTGGAGGACATTATGTTGAGTGAAATAAGTCATTCACAGAAGGACAAATATAGTATTAGTTCATTGTTATGGAGGGTCAAGGAAAGGTTTATATGTGGAAAGGAACTTTCTTTGTTGGTTGCCAGGGTTTGGAAGGGAGGGGATGGAATGCTGAAAAAAAAAAAAATGCATTGACTCATGTCACTTTAGTTTTGTGTATTTCACTGAATATAAATTATATTCCAATAAAATGCATTAAAAATAAAATAAGTAAATAAAAGAAAGAAAGAAAAAAGAATGATGGAAAGCATAACAAAAAGAAACAATTCTCCTTTGGAAATACCACCTGCTTTATTCTTTGTATAGAGTTTTTGCTCTAGTTCATGATGTCCAAATGAAGCAGCAAAATGAATTCTCTTTTAAAATAACAAACAAACCCTAGAAAAGAAATTGTCATGTGTGCTTTGTTATTCAGGAGTAACAAGGGGCTGGCATTCAAGCCCTACCACTTGGGCCTTGGGCAAGACCCAAATTCAAAATCCAAACCATTGACACGAATTTAACAATTTTGTCCTGCCTCCCAGATAAGATCTGGTAAGGAAAAAATTTTTAAAATATATGAAATAATGAATAAAAATGAAATTTGTCATATAGCTGCAAAGTATAATGATGAGAACAAAGTCAAAATGTGGACATTGATTCAGGAAACGTATTGGATACAGCTTGCTTTGCAAATGCTCTGGAAAACTCTTGAGACTGTGGGATTTCTAGGGAAGAATTAATGCATCAGGATCTTTCACATGATTTTGGTATTGTCTCTAATTGGCCGGTATAGTTAGAAAGGATGTATATGAATGTCAACTTGACAAGGGGTGGACTGCGGTGATTTTTTTTTTTTTTTTGAGTGTGTGTTAGCTAAGCTGAAACTACATTTCCCAGATCTTCCTTCACTGCTATTTCCAACTTACCATAGGCCGCAAGAAAAAATTTTTATGAGATCTGAAAGGTTGCTGTGGAGGTGAGGCCAAATTCCCTTATGCTGAGATGCAGAGTAAGTCAGTAGTTGTTTTCCTGTAGATAGTTGCTATTTTCTACACACATTGCCACTGATGTGTCACTCATCTCACTGGCATGGAGCAGCAGCTAGGCTTACAACTCCTCCAGCTCTTGAAGGATCTTCTGCTTCATCTTTTCCAACACCTGGGCCAAGTGCCAGTATGACAAATTTTGCCAGCTTCCCTGTAAACCCCATTGAAGCTGGAGGCTTGTAGGAGGTGAGAGACTAACTTTTTTCTATCTTGAGTTCCAGCTCAGAGTCCTATTTTCCAGTTTGTTCATGGTTCGTTGTTGTTGTTGTTTGTTGTTATATGCCATCAAGTCAGACCCAACTTATAGTGACCCCTCCTTGGGTTTTGGAGGCAGTATAAACCACCAGCTGTCTGGTTAGCAGCCAAGTGCCTTAGGCACTATGCTACCAGAGCTCCTATGGTTCATTCTAATATACATCTATTCCTCACTTACCGACTATCTCTTTATCTAGTATGTCACATTTACAAAAATAGTTAAAAATCTGCTATCAACTACTTTGCACATTAATGATTTATGTCTGGCAGTAATAAACATTAAAAAAAGTCTGTATATGATGTAATAAGCACCATGTGGATGCTGAAAACATGTTCTACCAGAGACCAAAGGTGCAAGACAAGAGTAATGCTGACCCTGATGGCTAAGGTTATGGGTCAACTTGCTGGGCCATGATTCTCAATGATTTGACAGTTATGAATGATGTAATTTGAAAGTTATATAGTGATGTCATTTGGCAGTCATGTAAGGATATAATTCGGCAGATATGTAATGATGTAATTGGCAGTTATGCAATGATATAGCTGTCCTTCATTTTGTGATCTGACATGATCATCCTTCATTTCACATAATACTAATTTTCATATAATGGCCTGGTCTTTGGAACTTAACCATGTTGATAAGTGAGGAGTGTGTGTGTGTGTGTGTGTGTGTGTATCCTAGTGGTTAAGCTTCTTTGATTGAACTAGGATGGAATCAGATCCCTAGGGAAATATTGACACATCAGCATTACTCATTGTACATTTGGTACAAGAACCAGAAGAAGAAGAAGATTCCATCAAGGAATTCTTCAGCACATGGGAGAGGGAATCAGAAGCACCCATGAAGACATGGACATCAGCGTGCATCTCGAGATATGATCTGCTTATCAGAGCAATGTCACATCACATTTGAGGTTTGTCCTACATAACCCCAAATACCTAGATCCCATCTTGTATCTTGACTCCATAAACCAAACATACATGTAAGCTCGAAAATATTTTTCATGTAGATGGTTGCTGTTGGATAAATGTAAGTTATTTGGTCATTGTACAATGAACCTTGGCCTGTAAAGGGGTATAAATAGGGTGATCAACTGCCACAGTTTTCCCACAACTGAAGGATTATACGGGATGTGAAACTTCACTGCTAAAACCAGGACCTACACCAGAAACCAAACTGTCAGGCTTCTGGTTAGCATGACACCACCAAACTCCTAAAACCAGGACAGTCCATGGTAAATGGGAATGATCGGATGCTCTAAATATAAGGCAAGTTCCCTTCCATAAAAGATCTAGCAAGCCTAGCATTATAGTATTTTTTGGCCCTTTGAAACTGTTTCCTCACCTCTAAAATGAAGATAAAAATAGTACCTGGCTCATAGGGTTCTTGTAAAAATTAAATGAGCTAATTCATGTAACACACTGAGAGCATTGTTTTTTTTTTTTTTTTGGGGGGGGGGGGAGTAAGTTGATTTAATATTTGTAAGACACCATATTTCTTGACAAGTAATAAACATTAAATATATATCTATTATATCATTAATAATATTTGAAAATATAAAAAATTACCAGAGATGTATATGTAAAAATAAAACAACAAAAAAATATGTATATGATATAATAAG
This sequence comes from Orycteropus afer afer, assembly GCF_000298275.1. Lineage (NCBI taxonomy): Eukaryota > Metazoa > Chordata > Mammalia > Tubulidentata > Orycteropodidae > Orycteropus > Orycteropus afer. The sequence goes on from NW_006921639.1 coordinate 14,484,632, forward strand.
CACCATGTGGATGCTGAAAACATGTTCTACTAAAGACCATGGGAAAAGACAACATAATGGGCAAGAGGTTCTTGTATTCATTCATTCATTCAACAGAGTACCTAGTACATGACAGGTACTGAAATAAGTACCAGGTTTAATTTGGTGAACAAAATAAAACTCAAAAAACTCACTGCCATAGAGTCAGATCTGACTCATAGTGACCCCTCCCTGGGTTTCTGAGGTGATATCACTATGGAAGTAGATTGCCCAATCTTCCTTCTAAGGAGTGGCTTATGAGTATGAACCATCAGCCTCTGAACAAAATAGACATTGGTTATTACCTTCACAGAACTTTCAGTCTACTGGGACAGCTAGACATTAAACAAAATACACACAAATAAGGAAATATTAATATTAAAGCCAAAACTCAAACCAAATTCATTGCTGCTGAGATAATTTTAACTATAGTGACTCTATAGGTCAAAGTAGGACTGCCCCATAGGCTTTCCAAGCCTGTAAATCTTTACAGAAGCAGACTGCTAGTTCTCATGGAGGTTGGTGGGTTCTAACCTCTGACCTTTTGGTTAGAAGATGAGCACTTTAATCACTGCACCACCAAGGCTCCACTGTTCAGTATTAGGGTCATAACTGGATATCCTCACAGAAAATTTGGGGGGAGAATTAATTTAGGCTGAGTGATCAGAGAGGTGTCTCTGATGAAGTGCCATTGAGTATGATGCCTAGAAGATGAGAAAGAGCGAGCCAGACAAAAAGTAGGGGAAAGAGCAGCTCAAGCAGGGGAATTCAGGGTTCAGAGAATGTATCTTGGAAGAGATGTGGTTTGAATTGGCTCTGCAAGAGCAGGTGAGGTTTCACTGGGTAGAGAAAAAGAATGCCTATCATGAGTCTTTCTACTTCCTGACCCTGGCACATTTCTTCCTGCAGACCTTGGGTTTCCTCATCAGTGAGATTAACAGGTCCAACTAAATAATATTTGTGGTGTGGTTATATCGATATGATTGGATATGCCCAAGAAGATGAGCACATAAGAATTACACAACCCAGACTCGACTGCTAACAAGAAGGCTTGCAGTTCAAACCCACCAGCCACTCCTTGGAAGGAAGGCTGGGCAATTTACTTCCATAGTGATACCTCCTCATAAGCCCAAGGAGGGTTTGCTATGAGTCGGGTCCCACTCCACGGCACATAACAACAACAACACCAGTCTACCTCAAAACTTAATGGCTTATAAGTTCCAGTCAGATGGCAGAATAGGGAGAAAGACTGCACAGACACTCTTCAACAAAGAAAAGGGGGAACTAATTAACACAGATACAGAAGATAATCCTGGACCCCTGAGCCTTGAAGGGAAGGATATAGAAGTGGACTAAACTCCAACTAGCAGAAGAATTTGCATGAAAACACCAAAAAAGGAGACATA
>NW_006921639.1:14486750-14487685 GCF_000298275.1 Orycteropus afer afer
TTTTTCTTCATTATTCTCCATCTTTACCTTTTTCTCTGATTGCCCTTTCCCCAGATATTGCAGGTTTTTTTTTTTCTTCTTCTTTTTCCCTTTGTCCTCTTTTTGATTACTGTTCCTATGTGATTACACAGTGTATTTTGTTGTCCATTTGCTTTTACTTTTTGATGGTTATTCAATTGTTATTTTTGTTTAACTGAGTGGAAGACAACAACAGTCCCCATACGACACAACTACACCCACACTGCAGATTCACTTACTGAGTAAGAGTCACCATTTCCTTCTCCACCAATGGGCCAATGATAACCAACCACCAAGAAAAGCCTCAATGATCCTTGGCTGCTCTTCACAAACAGTTAACAGAGATTTAAATAAAATAATGCCAGGATGTCTCCAAGACAATAGACCACCACAGTCCACACAATGAAAGAAGAAAAAGTGGGAGCAACAAGGGAGCAGGATACAGAGCCAGAACACATCTCTGAGGAAGCAGCAGCATTGTAAATCTCTGATAAGGAATTAAAAAGAATTAGATTTAGGTATCTTCAAAGGATTGAGAGACAGACCAAGGAACACACACACAAAACCCTAGAAGAATTCTGGAAGAAAATACAAGAACAAAATGACAAAATAAATAAAAAATTAGCAATGATTCTAAATCCACAGATAGAAATCTGAAAGATTAATACTAAATTGTCAGAAATAGATAACACATTGGAAAGACAAAGGGATAGAATTGATGCAATGGAAGACAGAATTAAAGAGACTGAAGACAAATACCTGAATATTTCTTTGGAAAGGGATCAATCAGAAAAAAGATCAAAACAAAATGCAGAAAGGTTCATGTGGGATACCATCAAAAGGAATAACCTATGTGTCATTGGAATTCCAGAACAGGAAGAGAAAAAGAAAACCACTGAGAAAATTGTCCAAGATTT
>NW_006921639.1:14487952-14488560 GCF_000298275.1 Orycteropus afer afer
TGGTGAGGAAGTCAAGTGAGTTGCAAGATAGAATGAACTGTTCTAATTTTGGGGAGGAAAGTATAACTCACAGATAACCTCAAAGAAAAATTATAAACCTTCACATCACAATAAGAGGACAAGCACAAATACTCAGCAAATACTAAAACAACAGCAACAAAGGAAATGATAACCCGATTCATAAACATAATGAGCTCAGCACAGTATATAATATGGAACAAAGAGACCAGGGACACCATGAAAAAACACATAACAAAATGACAGCAACCAATTCATACTTGTCAATAATCACACTGAATGTTAATAGATTAAATGCACCACTTAAGAGATGGAGAGTTGCAAATTGGATAAGAAAATGAAACCTATCAATATGCTGTCTACAAGAGAAACACCTTAGAGACAAGACAAAAATAGATTAAAAATCAAGGTTGGAAAAAGATATATAAAGCAAATGGCAACCATAAAAGAGTAGAAGTGGAAATATTAATTTCTGATCAAATTGACTTTAAGACAAAAAACCACCATATGAGACAAGGAAGGACATTATATAATGATTAAAAGATCAATTGAACATGAAGATATAACCATAATAAATATCTATGGACCCA
>NW_006921639.1:14490731-14491817 GCF_000298275.1 Orycteropus afer afer
AAGAAATGGACAGATTTCTAGAAAGACACCACTTACCTAAACTAATACAGACTGATGTGGAAAAGTTGAACAGATACATAACAAAAGAAGAAATTGAACAGGTTATCAAAAAAATACCAACAAAAAGAGTCCTGGCCCACATGGTTTCACTGGAGCATTCTACCAAACATTCAGAGAAGAACTGACACCATTCCTATTTAAACTATTCCAAAACATAGAAAAGGATGGAATCCTCCCTAACTCATTTTATGGAGCAAGCATAACTTTGATATCAAAACCAGGCAAAGACATCACTCAAAAGGAAAGCTACAGACCAATATCCCTCATGAATATAGTTGCAAAAATCCTCAACAAAATCCTAGCCAGAAGACTCCAACATATCAAGAAAATCATTCATTATAATCAAGTGGGGTTCCTATCAGGTATGCAAGGATGGTTCAACATTAGAAAAACAATCAACATCAGCCACCACATAAATAAAACAAAGCAGAAGAACCACGTGATCATATCAATTGATGCAGAAAAGGCATTTGATAAAATCCAACACCCATTCCTGATCAAAACTCTCAGCAAAATAGGAATAAGAGGGACATTCCTCAACATAATAAAGAGCATCTATGCAAAACCAACAGCCAATATTACCCTCAATGGAGAGAGACTGAAACCATTACTCTTGAGAACAGGAACCAGGCAAGGATACTCGCTATCAACACTTCTATTCAACATTGTACTGGAAGTCCTAGCCAGGGCCATAAGGCAAGAAAGGGAAATCAAAAGCATCCATATTGGTAAGGATGAAGTCAAACTATCCCTATTTGCTGATGATATGATCCTATACCTAGAAAACCCAAGGTTCTTAGTCAAAAATCTACTGGAGCTAATTGAGAGATTTAGTATCATGGCAGGAGACAAGATTAACATCCAAAAATCAGTTGGATTCCTCTACACCAGCAAAGAGATTGCTGAAAAAGAAATAAGGAACTCAATACCATTTACAATAGCTACCAAAAAATTAAAATACTTGGGAATCAATCTTACCAAGTACACAAAAGACCTGTACAAAGAAAACTATAAAAGACTACTTCA
>NW_006921639.1:14492657-14506449 GCF_000298275.1 Orycteropus afer afer
AAAGACTTCTCCAAAAGAGTCAAAAGAGAACCTACAGATTGGGAAAAAATATTTGGTAATGACATATCTGACAAGGGACTTATCTCTAGAATTTACAGAAAACTCCAATACCTCAATAAGAAAAAGACAAATAATCCAATTAAAAAATGGGCAGAAGACATGAATCGACACTTCACCAAGGAGGATATTCAGACGGCCAACAAACATATGAAGAAATGCTCACGATCATTAGCCACTGTTGTTGTTGTGTGCTGTCAAGTCGGACCTGACTCATAGTGACCCCTCCTTAGGTTTCCAAGGCGATATCACTATGGAAATAGATTGCCCAACCTTCCTTCTGAGGAGTGTGTGGTGGGTTTGAACTGCCAGCCTTCCAGTGAGTAGTCAAGTGCCTAGGCACTACACTACCAGAGCTCCTTCATTAGCCATTAGAGAGATACAAATCAAAACAATGAGATACCTCTTGCTCCAGCACTAGTAGCAAAGTTTAACAAGACAGAAAATAACAAATACTGGCAAGGATGCGGAGAGATTGGGAGTCTCATACATTGCTGGTGGGACTGTCAAGTGGTACAACCACTGTGGAAAGCAATATGGCGATTCCTTAAAAAGTTGGAATTAGAAACCAATTGACCCAGCCATTCCATTATGAGGTATATATCCTAAAGAAGTGAGAGCCATGACAAGAAGAGACATATGCACACCCATGTTCATCACAGCACTATTTAAAATATCCAAAAGATGGAAACAACCTAGGTGTCCATCAACTGAGGAATGGATAACCAAACTTTGGTACATACACACAATAGAATACTATGCAAACATAAAGAATAACCCAGAATCTACAAAACACCATATAACATGGACAAACCTGGAGGACATTATTCTGAGTGAAATAAGTCAATCACAGAAGGACAAATATTTTATTAGTCCGTTATTGTAAAAATCAAGGAAAGGTTTATCTATGGAAGGGAATTTTCTTTGTTGGCTATCAGGGGTGGGATGGGAGGGGATGGAAGACCTTTAGATAGGTAGAGATAAGTATTGATTTGTGTGAAGAGAAGGGCAATGTACCAAATGTGAGTGATCAACATGGTGACATTGAGGAAAAGGAAGACATAGAGAGGTACATGGGAGGTATAGACAACAAAGATGAACCATTTTGCATATACAGTACTGTGTTGTCAGTGAAGGCAAACATGGGTATATGGGGGGATAGATTGGTAGACAGGCTAAACTATTAGGTATGTCTGTGAAGCAGGGAGTGTAACCAAGACCAAGTATAGGGTTGGCAGACAATGGCCCTATAAGTGTATTTGTGTGATGTGAATTCCTAGGTGTATAGTGGAACTGACAAGGGACAAGTCACTTCTTGGTTACAGTTAGCTACCCAGAGAAACCAAGTAGTTGAATCTGTGGGCTCGGGACCATAGTCACAGGGGACATCAAGCTCAATTGGCATAACATATTACACAAAACATTGTTCTACCTCCTACTTTGGTGAGTAGCAACTGGGATCTTATAAGCTTGCAAGCAGCCATCGAGATGCAACAATGGGTCTCTCCTCATCCAGAGCAAAGAAGAATGAAGAAAACCAAAGATTCATGGAAACAATTAGTTCTAGTGATGGGTACACCATGCGATCCTCAGCCTATATGACTATGAGTCTAGAAAAACTGGATGGTGCCCGACTACCACTATCAACCACTTGGAAGGGGATCTATGCAGAAGATCCTGGATAAAGAGGGAGAACAATGTGGAACAAAACTCAAAATCATTTGGAAAAAAAAAAAAAGGGAGACCAGGTTTGCTGGTCTGATGGAGCCTGGTGGAACCACTGAGACTATGGCCACTAGCTATCCTTCAGGACTGGAATTGAACCCACACCTGTGGCTTCCACCCAAACAAAAGACAGGCATATGAGGTGAACATTTACCTGAGGTAGATACACTCCTTGGAGAGAACAATCATGGGAGAAAGAAGGGCTGTTTGTGCACAGGGATACAGCTCAGGGGGCAGGGGTGCAAGGAGGGATGGACACAGGGAAGAAGTGACTGTCGGGAGGAAGTGGGAGGGGAGCTGTTGCATTGTGGTGAATTGTGGTCAATGTCATGACCACAGCATGTGAGCATGTGAACTGCATGTGAACTGCTGTGTGGAAAGTGAATTTGCTCTGTAAACTTTCACCCAAATCAAAATAAAAGAAAAAGAAAAAGAAAAAGAATTACAACTCACTTGCCATTCACCAAGGAGGAGTTCTAGTGGCCTAAGGCATTTGACTGCTAACCAGAAGGCTGGCGGTTCAAACCCACCAGCCACTCCTGGGAGGGAAGATTGGGCAAACTACTTCTGTAGTTATACTGCCTCGTAAACCCTAGGAGGGGTCGCTATGAGTTGGATCTGATTTGACAGCAGTGACTTTGGTTTTTGTTTGTGCCATTCTCCATGGTCACATACGTATACAAGAGTATCCCACAAGAATAAGAGGAAAAGCCCAGAGCAGCTGTGGTTGCCATGGCCACTGTCCACTTATTGAATGAGCCAAGTGAGATGTATGAAGACTTAGATAAATGATAGGGGGACCTATTAGGACTGCCAGGGAGCCTCAGTGATGCGTGTGATGGCTTCTTTAGGAAGAATTTGTGTGTTTATTTTCAGTGAATTATTTCAAAGGGTCATAGAAAAAGAGTTTCACTTCATGAAGTCTCTACCTCACTAAGAGGAAGGGGATAATTGAATAGCTAAACTGTGGGCATTTCACACTATATATGATTTTTTTCTCCTGGTAAACTCCTTGGAAAAACCCACATAAATTTAACATGAAGCTTAAAAAATTGGCTTCTTTAAACCACTCTCTGCCTATAAATTGTGTAGTGCTGAGGGCAGCTTTCTTAGACCATTCTTTTCACTAAGCGTGCAGAACATGCTGAAATAGGGGGATTGAAAAGATTGTTATGTGCCATCAAGTTGGACCCAACTCATAGCGACCCCTCCTTGGGTTTCCGAAGCAGTATCACTACGGAAGTAGATTGCCCAACCTTCCCTCCGAAGAGTGGCTGATGGGTTTGACCCACCAGCCTTCTGGTTAGCAGTCAAGTGCCTTAGGCACTACGCTACCAGAGCTCCTCACAAACACCTCAGGCAACCAAAAGTTCATTTCTGTGATTCTAATTTAAAATTGCCAGAAAAGGATGAAATTAGGACTCCTCTGAGGACCTTCAGGTAGACTGCAAGACCCATGAGGGCAGATGAGCCCATCTTTGTGTCCTCAGCACAGCGCAGAGCCTGGCACAGTGTGGAAACTCAGGGAATGTTCACGAAATGGATGCATTAAATTCAAGCCAAGATCTGGTCTGATTTTATCTGAGTAATCGACTTGATGGCAACTAACAACAATAGCAATATGGAAACTGGAGTCCCTGGATCATGCAAATGCTTAACATGAGTGGTTGCTAACCAAAAGATTGGAGGTTTGAGTCCACCCAGAAGTATGTTGGAAGAAAGACCTGATCTACTTGTGGAAAATCAGCATTGAAAACTCTGTGGAGTAAGTTCTAATCTGACACACATGGGGGGTGGGTGCACATGAGTTAGACTACACTCAGCAGCAACTGGTTTTTAATATGGAAACTGAGGAATTGTAATATGTGGAAGAAGAATTTCGAGGAAGAGTAGCATATTGACTCTTGGCAAGTAAAATAGGTTCTCAGTGAAAAAGTAGCTGCCCATTAAAAAAAATGAACATGGCAAAAATTCCTTCAAATCTGTTGCTTAGACTTTTGAATAAACATCTTATGAGATATCATAGGATGGCTTATGCTTAGCCCTGATGAAGACAAAAATCATCTAGTAATTGCAATAAAAATATAAATAGTATCTTAGGGTTACCAAATATATCAGAGGCTTCAAAGTCCTTTTACACACATTATCTCATTTAGAATGATACAGCTAGGCCTTAAGTTCCAATAAGAGCAGGGACTAGGTTTTTTTGCCCCTCAGTGTATTCTCTGCATCTTAGTAAATATGTATTAATACATATTTGTGAAGTAAATCAGTGACAGCAGAAAGGATGCTAAGGCTTGGATTATTGTTGTTAGCTGCTGTCAAGTCACTTCCATCCAACTCCCGGCAACCTCATGTTAGCAGAGTACAACTGCTCCACAGGTTTTGAAGGCTGTCATCTTTCAGAAGCACATCACCAGGCTTGTCTCTCAAGGTGCGTCTAGGTGGGTTTGAACCACAAACCTTTTGGCTAGTCCTTAAGTGCTTAATCATTTGCACCACCCAGAGAGACAAAGGCTTGGAATGCATATAATTTACCCAATGTCAAATGGTCCAAAAATGGTCGAGGAGTTACTTTTCAGCACAAGGTGTGCTGATAACTTAGCCTCTTGGCATCCCCACAATGGCAGGTACATTAACCCTCAGCTTCAGTGATACAGGTAGTGTTCAAGTTGAAAAGCTGGAAAAAGTTTTAGGTCATAAAAAAAAGAGAAACAAAATTTCCTATGCTGTTTTATAGAAATTAGCTCACCAATGGAATAGAAAATCAGGCCTCAATATAGTTTTTGTTATATTATGCCTTATCATGCTGTATGGAATGGTATTTTAAAGAGAATGAATAATTTTGTTAATTTCATTAAAATGCCAAAGTCATGTTTCTTTTCCCTAAACACTTTTGTATTGTGTGTGAAAGTATCCTTTGACAGAAATTTAGCAATCATGCAGCTAATAGGCAAATGTCATTCATCTTTAAGAATCATATTACTTAGCACTGCACCCCTGGTTTCTGGAAATTGTCCCTTGGTTGCAAATAGAGAGATAGTACCATACTGTGCCCCATACCCAACCATTTACTAGTCTCTGAGATTGCAGAGTTACAAGGACATTTTACCCAGACAAGAACGGAAAGGCTGAAGCACTTAGGTCAAGTGAAAGCTCCATATTTGGTGGTACTTTCTCTTTTTAGTTTCTGAATTTAAGACTATAGTTAGTGCATTGAGAAGAAGAAAAACATGGGTGCTCCCACCTTTATGTCGAAAAGCTCACATTAGCTTGGGAAGGATCAGTACTCGCAGACATTATCTTCCCTCAGGACAGGTGGCAGAAAGGGTGATTTGTTCCCTCCACACACTGTCCTTTTAGGTTTCCGATATTTTTAAGACATATGTAGAATATTTTTTTTCTGGTGAATGCCACGAAAGATCTAATGGAAGATGCATTTGTTTTTGACTTCTAATTAATCAAGATAACATCTCTCTCAACCATTAGACAGTAAAATCAATACCTCAGGCAGCTGGACCACCAGTTAGACTTATATACCCATATCTATTATTGGCAAATCAGTGATGTATTTAACCATTTTGTACTTTATCATTTTATAATATGTGAACAATATGACTGTGTTGGAGGTGTAGAGAGGGTGATTTCTGCCCCTAGGACTAGTAATGGGCTTTCTATATCCCCAGCCCTGGCCCACCTCTTCCCACACCCAAAGCAGGGCTGAAGATTCATTTTTCAGGTTCCAGTTGGCATGAAACCACTCGTTCATCATTAGGGATACCAAAATCCCAAGGTGTGAGGAACACAGATGGAGCAAGGATTCTGGGGAAAGAGCTTGATTAACTGTCATAATATGTGTAGGTGCTTCCACAGTTCCTTACGTCAATAGGCAGGATTGGCCATGAGTGGCAGGGGCACTGTCTATTAATCCCTGCTCTCCAATTGAGGGGTGGGAGTGAGGGGAAGGGAGAAGGAGAGAAGGAGGGATGTAAAGTCTGTTTTTGAAAATAGCATGCAAAGGGGCTCTGTGGTCTAGTTGAGAGGGGGACAAATCTCTGGGGATTTGCTATAGGATTTGCATGGATGGAAACTGTCCTAACCTCTTCGAGCATTCCTCTAAGCTGAAACCCCCAAGTCAAGGGCTCCAAGATAGGAGAGGACTTTGTCCTAGAGGCAACCCTAGTGCATCCTCCTGGCCTACAGCTAGAGAACAGAGTACACAGTAGGTTCCAGCAATTGGTTAGCCACCTGAGACACCATGTGGTAGACCAAGAAAACCTACAACTCATGTTGTCCCAGCAAGTAGTCTTGTTGAGTCACTCACAGTCCTGCAACACTGTTGGTCTTACTGGGGTGCCATAAGTCTCTATTACCCTTGAGTTGTCACCTAACATAAAATCATTCTGTGAACACAGATTCTTGAAGGCAAGGTGAATTTTAGGTGACCTGGGTTCAAGAAAAGAGCCTCTTTTAAAGCAAGGAAGAGTTTGGGGAGCTGGCAATATTGAAGGGATTAATGTAAGTGGACTTGCTAGGATAGTCCATATCTCCAACATAGTCCATAGTCATAATAATAATCTCTATAACTATTATGAAAATAGGTGTGTAGCATTATATGCATGTGTGTGTTGTTGCTATTACTGCTGTTAGCTGCTATCAAGTCAGACCCTGGCTCGTGGCAAAGCCAAGCACAGCAGGATAAAATTCTGCCTGGTCCTGTGCCATCCCCATGATGATCAAATCATTGTGATCCATAGAGTTTTCCGGGGCTAATTTTCAGAAGTAGAGATCCAGGTCTTTCTTCCTACTCTGTCTTACTCTGGAAACTCTGTTGAAAACTGTTCAACATCATTACAACACATAGGCCTCCACAGATGGATGGTGGCTGCATATGAAGTGCACTGTCTGGGAACTGAATCCAGGGCCCCTGCATGGAGGAGCCTTGATGGTGTCATGGTTAAATGCTCAGTTGCCAACAAAAAAGTCTGAGGTCCGAACCTACCAGCTGATTGGTGAGAGAAAGATGTGCCAGTCTGCTTCAGTAAAGATTACAGCTTTGGAAACACTATGGGGTAGTTGTACTCAGTCCTATTGGGTTGCTATAAATCGGAATCAACTTGACTGCAGTGGTGCTTTTTTTTTTTTAATTATACTTGAAAGTAGTAATTGTACCACTGAACCACTAATGCCATATGTACTTTTTCCAACTCTCCTGTAACACTCTCATGTTTTAATACTCTATCACATCAATGAGGAAACCAACTAAGAGAAGTTCAATAATACACCCAAGGTCACATAGCATTTGAACTTGACTGGGACTAACTAAAGCCTCTGCTTCTTTCACTGTGCTATGTCATACATACAGACCACTGGAATGATATTTCCTCAGACACTTTCACTTTTTCTTTAATACTTGGTTTTATTCTCAGACCTAATGAAACTCACAACCTTTCTGTTCCTTGGTATACTTGTAAAATCAATGTATATAAAAAAAAGTTAAAATTTAAGAACACAATTATGCTACCAGAATCGGCTGACATCAAGATGGTGGTCACAGACATTGCACTGAGGTTAAGAGAATTTGTGTGCACAGATCTCCTACATTGTAGGAAAACAAGCCATGGTGCATGTGCTAGATACGAACAATGAACTTCTGCTGATGGTACCTCAAGTCTGTCAGGCTCAATTAGGTGCTAAAATAATTTCTCAGTCATTTGTGCTGTGAACTCAAAGAATGACTTCAAGCTGATATTAGTTAAGAGTTCCTATTTCTTTGGGTGCTTGGTTAAATTTCTCATTGTTTAAATATACTTCTTGAGGGAATGGCTGAGTCTATAATTTGCAACACAAGTTATTATTAAGTAAGACATAATTCTGGCCTCAGTTTTCATGGTATTTCCTCTTAGAACCATTATTTTTGTGCTTCCACCTCATGTTGGTCTGATCTATATACCCAGTCCATCCCATTCAAACAGAAAGTCCTACCTACACCAGCTACAACATGTAGCCCAATGGATTGATCATAGGACTGTGGAAATGAGTCAACATTTTGATTAATTACTTGGTGTCTTAGGCTTGTTGTCAAATCTTACCCTTAATGTATTACCCATTGAACATGCATAATGCATTGGGACACCAATCATCCAGAAAAGATATTATTTGGGTGACATTTAATTTTAGTACTTGTCAGCACCATGAAATGAGAGGTAAGCTAACTTTTTGATTGGAAATGTTCTGACTTTAAAGATGGAGGAATAGGCATAAAAGCAACACAAACCCTCTTCAACAAAGAAAAGAAAAACCAGTTGACAGAGATAATAACCAACTGACAGACAATAATCCTGGGGCCCTGAGCTTTGAAAGGAACTGTACAGAAGTGGATTAGGCACCAACTAGTGGAAAAACCTGAATGAAAACAGTGAGTACAGCTACCATCAGAGCTGCAGATTGTCAGCTACTCCAACAGGACCAACAGCATGAAAAGTTCCAAGTGGTATTGGGACCTGAGAATTGACCTAAAAAAGATCAGCCCTGGTCACCAAGGGCTGCAGGGATGACTGTGCTGGTGGCCTATGACTAGGAAGGGAAACAGCAAGGTGGAAGACAACCTAAACTATTCACTTTCTGCTGTCCGGGGGGTGCAGCCACTTTAATTGTTTACACATGGCAGCCATTTTGGATATTTAAAGTGACTGAGAGTGCAGCCATTTTGAATGTTTACAGGCGGTGGCCATTTTGGATATTTAAAGTGACCAAGGGCACAGCCATTTTGAATGTTTATAGGCAGTGGCCATTTGGATATTTAAAGTGACCAAGGGTGCAGCTATTTTGAATGTTTACAAGTGACAACCATCTTGGATGTTAAAGTGATAGCATCCTCATTCAGATTCCAGGGACCTAGGAATAGGCTCAGTTTGCCAAGGGTGACAGGGACATACAAGAGACTGACAACAAGAAAGGAGACAAGTGGTGAGTGGATAAGTGCTGTCAACTAGCAAATAGAGGAGCTCAGCACAGTACCCTGCTTGTGTAGATAACATACAAATAAAACAAAGAAAACGAGAATCACAGGCAAGTCACTCCAACATACAATCACCAATTAAATATAAGTACAAAACTGTTACAATGCCTTGGAGACAATAGGGCACCATAGTCCACACAAAGATACAAGATAAAGCAGGAGAAACAAGGGACCGGGATACGGACCCAAAACACATCTCTGAGCAAGATGCAGCATTGGAACTCCCTGATAAGGAATTCAAAAGAATTATATTTAGGTATCTTCAACTAATTGAGAGACAGATCAAAGAAAACACAGAGAAAACCCTAGAACAATTTCAAAAGACAATACAAGAACAAAAGGACAAAATAAATGAAAAATTAGAAATGATACAAAATCTACACACAGAAATCCAGAAGATTAATACTAAATTTTCAGAAATAGATAAGACATTGAATGGGCAAAGGAGCAGAATTGAATCAATGGAAGACACAATTAGGGAGACTGAAGGCAAATACCTGAACACTTCTTTGGAAAGGGATCAATCAGAAAAAAGATCAAAAGAAAATGAAGAAATCCTAAGGTTCATGTGGAATACCATCAAAAGGATTAATCTACATGTCATTGGAATTCCAGAATAGGAAGACACAAATAAAACCACAGAGAAAATTGTTGAAGATTTTTTGAAAGAGAATTTTCCTGGTATGATGAAAGATGAGAATATAACCATTCAGGAAGTCCAACAAACACCAAACAGGATACACCCCAAAAGAAAATCACCCAGACATATCATCATCAAACTCACCAAAACGAAAGACAAAGAAAGAATCATGAGAGTAGCATGGGAAAAAACAAAAAGTTACCTACAAGGAGCAACCAATAAGACTAAGCTCGGATTTCTCAACAGAAACCATGCAGGCGAGAAGACAGTGGGATGGTAATATAAAACACTGAAAGAGAAAAATTTCCAACCAAAATTATGTACCCAGCAAAACTGTCCCTCAAATATGATGGTAAAATTAGGACATTTCCAAATAAGCAGAAATTAAGGGAATTTCTTAAAACCAGACCAACCTTACAAGAGATGCTAAAGGGAGCCCTTTGGACAGAGAAACACCACCAGCCAACACAACTGACCATTAATACACATGGTGATACAACCCAGAAACCAACCCACCTATGGAAGTATCCAAAGTAAATAAGCCTACAAGATTGTAAACAGGGAACCAGAGACATCAATTGACAAATGAGGACAACTACAAACCAAAAAGAGAGAAAAAGCTGTGTCGTTACAGAACTTCTAAATGGTAGGGAAGGCAAGACAATTACAAGATAGAACGGACTGTTCTAAACTTGGGAAGAAAACTATAAATCATAGGGTAACCACAAAGAAAAATGATAAACCTTCACATCAAAAAAGAGGACCAGCATAAATATTCAGCAAGTATAAAACAATAGCAATGAAAGAAGTAATAACACGATTCATAAGCAAAAGGAACTCAGCATAGAAAATTATATGGAACAAAGAAATCGACACCACGAAAAAGCACATAACACAAATAACAGCAACAAATTCATATTTGCTGATAATTACATATCTGGCAAGGGACTTTATCTCTAAGATTTATAGCAGAAGAGTGGATGACCAAACTATGGTACATACACATAATGGAATGCTATGCAGCATTAAAGAATAACGTAGAGTCTGAAAAACACTGCATAATATGGATGAAGGTGGAGGACGTTATGCTGAGTGACATAAGTCAATCACAGAAGGACAAATATAGTATTAGTTCATTGTTATGGAGGGTCAAGGAAAGGTTTATATATGGAAGGAAACTTTCTTTGTTGGTTGCCAGGGGTTGGAGGGGAGGGGAGGGAATGCTGAAAAAAAAAAAAAAATGCAGTGACCCATGTCACTTTAGTTTTGTGTAATTCACTGTACATAAATTATATTTCAATAAAATGCATTTTTAAAAAAATGGAAAAGAAAATGTTCTGACTTCATCCAGAGACCTGTTGGCGATAAGCTGGCCTGTGCTGGGGCATCCCTTGACCATCATTCCAGTCCTCTGTTCATGTTTTGAACCTTATTGTCTTCAGTCCCACAGTAGTAGACAGCAAAGTCAAAGGTAAGTCTTGTCTTCCACAATGCTTAGGCCAGTTGGGTGTCTTTGACTGACATTCTTTTCTGCTGCCCTGGCTCCAGTGGACTCTTCTTCTGCAGCTCCCAAGACTTCAAGGACTTGTTATATTGGCTCTCCCTTCCCTGGTCCAGGCTACACCCAGATCCACTGCTCTGATCTGACCATCAATGCCTGCCATGTATGAATTAAATCTTTTTTTTTTTTTTGGCATTAAGTAATTTATTCTTTAAAAAATATCTGTTGAACACATACTATGTGCTAGTTTCCCTGCTTGATGCTATGGATAAAATGATATAATTGATATAAATCTTAGTGTTTATTGGGGGAAATAGATGGTAATCAAATAAACAAAAAACAAATATGTAATTCTAATCCTAAAATATGCTGGGAAAGAAAACAGTAGCATGATATATATATGTATATATCATGCTACTGTTTTCTTATATGTTTCTTATATATGTTATTCATATATATATATATATATATATATATATATATATATATATATATATAACATGGAGGACCTGCTTAAAATGGGTTTGTGGGAGCTGGCCTGCAGATTCTCAACTTTACAACTTTAAATGCTCTCCTTCTCCACTCTTAGAGAATTGCCTTCAACTGAAGGCAGCTGCCCCGCCTAAGAAAACTCAGTCTCAGTCTTCTGGAGCACTGGCATCCAATGATTGGTCCATGTGAGAAGAAGAGACCTGGCCCCCTTGCCTCAGGGCAGGACAACTCGGAAGGGGTATCCCTGCTCTAGAGCTCCCTAGAGGATCAGGTGAGGACTCTGTTGTAGCCTGCATCACAGTTAAACTTCTCCCTCTGTCCAGTCCTGCTTCCCTCAGTCCCTTAGAGGACTTGGGACACAACTACACCTATTATTCATCATACTGTCCATGGCCATTTTCCCCCTACAATAGCAGAGCTGAATAGTTGTAATAGTGACCATGTGGCTCACAAAGCCTAAATTATTTACCACCTGGTCATTACAGAAAAAAAGTTTGCTGACCTTTGTCCTTGTGTAAGTCATCACTACTTTTTACCAGACCACCATAAGAGCTTCCTAAATGCCTACATTTCATATCAGCTCTTACAATTAGATATCACACTGTAAATAGAGTGCTCACTGTGAAACATAAATGTAATCACATCACCCAAATACAAAACCATTCAATGAATAACATCCTCAATATAACAATAAGACCCATTAAAGTTTAGGCCATGCCTACATGCATGGCTTTCCAGTAGGCCCATAATATGATTGATGGAAAGACAAAGCAGACATGGTAAGAGAATGTGATGTTTCACTGATGGTCAAGGATATGATGTGATGTTTTGAAAAAGCATGTGATAACTTGCTCCCAGATAGGGGGAGGGTCTTCTCCATTTGCCAAGTCCCTCATAGAACAACCAGCTGCTGCTGCTAACATGCCTATGGAATGAGGATTCTGCCAGCTGTAAGAAGCCTGCCTTTGTCATTTTCATATTTTTAAAAATACCTTCCTGCCTCTGCCCTATTCTCAGTCCACCTGCCTGATATGAAGTCACTGACTGCATTCCTGGTCATTCATCAGGGTCAAGAGATCAAACCTTTCCATTCTTCTTTACTGCAGGATGAGATAAATTCATGGTCAGTTTCCCAGCTATGGTGTACCCCAGCAGGCTCATTCTTCAAAAGTGCATAGGATCTAGTCCAGAAATGTATCCTCTGACCTAAGATTAAATATTCTCACTGTATCATTTCAGCAGATTTAGTTTTTTATTTGTTTGGTTGATTTGATTTGGGGGCTTTGTTTTGTTTTTACATTTCATTTTGTCTTTCTAGAACGTCCTTTTTATTATTATTATTATGGGCAGTCTGCAATTATTACTTGAACCATACAATGAGGGAAGGCACAATATTAAGTACATAAAGCAATTATTTTATCAATTGAATAATTTACCCATTTCTGTGAGAAATTGTGCACCTGTCAATTTTCAAACATTAATAGAAGTACTTTTTATTTGGGATAATTTACCTTCTTTGTCCCTTTTGCAGATCAGTAATGGATTTATAATGTTTCATAAGTTGAACAGATTTCAATAATTATAATAACAGGTTTTTTCCAATTGTTACTAAGAGACAACTAGCATAGCATCCTTTTCTTCAGGCTGACCATGCTATTATTTTTAACAAAATTCCCAGGAACTGCTGAAGATGTCCTTGTTTTATAACAATATTCAAGGCGTTTTTCTCTAGTCCCAAATGTGTAATGAGCTGCTCTGCAAGGTTGCTAGTTGTTAGTTGCCGTCAAGTCTCCGACTCCTGGTAATCTTACATATAACAGAATGAAACATTGCCTATTCTGGCGCCATCTACCATCTTCATAATTGCTGTTATGTTCCAGTCTTTTGTGTGGCAAATATATCAGTCCATCTCATTGAGAGTTTCCCTTGCTAATGCTTCACTTTACCAAACATGATGATGTCCCTTTCTGGAGATTAGGCTGAAGTGTCCAAAGTAAGTGAGTTAAGTGTCTCCACCCTTCCTTCGATGGGGCATTCTGGTTGTATTTCTTCTAAGACTGATTTGGTGGTTCTTCTGGCAGTCCGGATGTATTCAATATTCTTTGCTGACATCATAATTTGAATGCATCAGTTCTTCTTCTGTCTTCCTGTTTCATTGTGCAGTTTTTGCATGCATATGAGGCAATTGAAAAGACAATGGCTTGGGTCAGGGGCACCAGAGTCAATTAAGTGACATGTTTGATTTTTAAAATGTTAAAGAGGTCTTTTTAACACATCCTGATTGCATGTTTGGTCAATTTCAGACTGTAGAAGCTGATAAAATTCTTCAATTTCCTCATCTGTGGCTTTGGTGGTT
>NW_006921639.1:14508644-14526658 GCF_000298275.1 Orycteropus afer afer
GGGCAGTGTTTCGTTCTGCTGTGCATGGGGTCGCTATGAGTCGGAAACGACTCGACGGCACTTAACAACAACAACAACAAAAAGAGGTCTTTTGCATCTGATTTTTCCTATTGAATACATCATTTGATTTCTTGAGTGCTGCTTCCACAGGTGTTTAATGTTGACTCAAGTAGAATGACATCCTGGACAATTTCAAGTTCTTCATCATTTATCATGATGTTGTTTATCAGTACAGTTATGAAGATTTTTTATTTCTTTACATCGAGGTGCTACCTATATTGAAGGCTGTACTCTTAGACCTTCATTAGCAAGTCCTTCAAGGCATCTTCACTTTCAGCATGCAAGATTGTATCATCTGTATATTGTAGTCTGTTAATAAGTCTTCCTCCAATCCTGATGCCAAGTTCCTCTTCATATGGTCCAGCTTCTCAAATTATTTCTTCAGCACATAGATTGAATAATTAATGTGATGGGATCCACCCTGCCATATACCTTTTCTAATTTCACAGCACTCAGTATCCTCTTGTTCTGTTTGAAAGACTGCCACTTGATCCCTTATTCGTTCTGTATGAGCATAATTAAGCATTCTGGGATTCCCATTCTTTGTAATATTATCCATAGTTTTTGATGATCTACACAGTTGAATGCCTTCACATAGTTGATAAAACAGAGGAATTCTCTGCATTCAGCCAAGACTCATCCTTCATCACCATTGATATCCTTTATTCCACATCCTCTTCTGAACTGACTTGAACTTCTGGCTGTTCTCTGTCAATGTATGGCTACAAAATTTTGACTTCAGCAAAATTTTGCTAGCATATGATGTTAGTGACATTATTGAATAATTTCTGCATTCTATTTTATCACTTCTCTTGTGATAAAAGAATAGGCACAAATATGGATCTTTTCCAGTTGGTTGGCAAGGTAGCTGTCTTTCAAATTTCTTGACATAGATGAGTCAGAATCTCCAGTAATGGATCTGTTAATGAAGTATCTTGATTGGCAGTCCATAGTCAGAATATAGAATGCACAAAGTATAAACTTAATAAAATTATATAATTAAAACTACTGGACCAGGCTTAGACAAATAAATAATGGACTAGAATAAAGAGTCTAGACTCAGCCCCATGAATACGTTGATTTCAGTGTGCCTCAGAAGTAGCATTACCTTTTAGTGGGGAAATGAAAAGTTGTTCCCCACTAATTTGTAGGGAAATTGCTTTTACATATGTTGTTGTTGTTGTTATGTGTTATCGAGTCATCTCCGACTCATAGTGACCCCTCCTTGGGTTTCCAAGGCGGTATCTCTATGGAAGTATATTGCCCAACCTTCCTCTCAAGGAGTGGCTGGTAGGTTTGAACTGCCAACCTCCTGGTTAGTAGTCAAGTGCCTTAGGCACTGCAATTTTTAAAAATGTCCAATTCTTATCTCTTCAAATATGTGAAGATCACACACATCAGGTAGATTAGAGACATAAAGTAAAAATAATAATAATAATCTTCAAACTTTAGAAGAATATATGACACTATCTTTATGATCTCATGGACCAAAAGGATTTCTTAAGAAATATGCAGAAAGTACAGACCATAAAGAAAAAAACCTTATATAAATTTGACCATATTATAAAAGCTATGTATTACAGAATACACCACCACACAAAATGTTAAACAATTGGATTCAGAATTAGGAAACATATTTGCAACACATAAAGGTAATGAGTTGAATCCAGTATATGTAAAACACTGTTAAGAATCAATAAGGAAAACAAAACAAAAAACAAACCAATTAGAAAAATGGGCAAAGATATGTTCAGATAAATAAAAAAAAAGAATAAAAGATAGAGGATTACTAATGTATACTATATAAAAGTATGCTCAATATCACTGGTAATAAGTAGTTAGAAAAATGTAAATTAAATAAATATTGATGTACTATTCCATGCCTATTAGCCAAATAGAAAAAAAAAAAAAAAGATACAAAGTGCTGGTGAGATAGGAAAAATAGGAAAGTCTCACATAGTACTAATGGTATAAAATTTTCCTAAAGATTTGGCAATATTATATAAAGTTAAGGCACACACAGTCTACACATATCACTCCCAATCCACCTCTAAGTCTTTGACATCAGGAAATTCTCACACGAGTCCTCAAGGACTATAAAGAAACAATATTATTTGCTGCAGCATGACTTTCTATAGTGAAAAATTAAAAATGAACTAAGTATCCATCAGTAGAAGAATCCTGAAAATGACTGAACTAGGGCTACATGTAGTGACATAAAAAAATCTCACAAATACTGAGTGGAAAAAGCAAGATGTAGAATAAAATTTAAGTATCATGTCATTTAAATAAATCCACAACAGTTTGCAAAAATATTATACTATACATTTTTGGGTACATACATATGTAAGAATACCATTAAATCATATACAGGAACTGTAACCATGAAGTTAAGGACACTGGATTCCTCCTCTGTGGAGGGCGGGACACTTAGAAGATGTACATGAGTTGGAATGTTTTATTTAACGGAGCAAAAGTATGTGAAGTAAATAAACAAACTGCTAAAATGTGTTGCACTTTGGTGTTCATTACATCAATGTTTGTATGTTTTTGTCTATGATTGAAATACATTTTGTGATAAAATATACATATACATAATGCTAGAGGATGACTAAAAAAGAAAAAGGAATCTCTGATTTCTATAATAGACAAGGCACTGTGTCTATAAACTTTGTTGGAATAAATTACACTTAATAATGTACTAACAATGAGACAAGTTGGTGCTCAAGTAGAGGAGTGACGTGAAGACATTTTCAAATGTGACAGAACTTGAGCATATAGCATCCTTTGTCCTCCTAGATGGGGAGGTGTAAGAGAGGGGATAAACTATAAACTACTGAATGTAGCCAAATGAAAATGAATGGCGATTGTTTCGGTAAGGAGCAATGCGGTACTTAATTCCAGAAGCCAGTGGTGCAACATTTAAAAGCTTGATAGTAGAGTGAAAGTATGCAGAAGCATACAAACGCTCAGAGACTATGGCACTGGGTCTCTTTCTTAATACTCCAAGATCAAAACTAAGTAAACAGGCAAGAATCACAGCAAAGCACTGAGAAATGGAAAAATTCCAGGAAAATGACTGATGATGGACAATGACTTAATTTGAGAAAATAACTAAGATGATTCCACTCTGGGCATTATGATTACAGAATGTAAACATTAGAACTCTTGAGAAGTAAATCTTGGAGATGAGGGTAGGAGTCTTGGCAGAAATTTTAAGGGCTACCTACTCACTTCCCTTAGTAAATCAAATAATTATGGATTAAAATTAAAGCGAATTTTTTAAAGTATAATACATGTACAATCTCTTAAATTTGGAAATTCATACTTTTTTCACCTTGGGTAATTTATTCATTAATATCTCTTTTCTAAAGAAATAGCTGAAGTTAAACTGTTCCCTCAATTTTCATAGCTTCTTTTCCTATTAAAATCAAAATTACATTTGATGTTTTTATTAAAATAATCTGGATAACATAATCTTATTTTAATGAAATTATTTCCATCCATCCATCCATCCATTTACCTATCCATCTATTTATTCATCCATTTATCCATCTATCCATTCATCCATTCACCCACCCATCAATCCATCTATCCACACATCTGTAGGTATGCATCAAGAGCAGTATATGTGGTCTGGTGTTATAAGTGTTATTTATGAACAGTATAATTCTGAATATTATTTTTAATTTTTTGTTTTGGCCATGTTTTTCTTTCTTATTTATACTTTGCCATATGGTTTAAAAAGATTATGATGAGCATGTATAATTTTTCAAAATAGATTGTACAAACATTATTTCAAAGACCAAAATGGGAGGCAGCAGATGTAAGAGGTTTTATGTTAAGAACAACTGACAGGTCTTGATGACTGCTTAGTTACGCAGCAAAGGAGGAGGAGGATTCAAAGTTGTGCTCAGATTTCCATCCTGGGCCAGAAGAACAGCCAAGCTGCAAACAAAATAGGGACACCTGCTGACAGGATTGATGGGAGCAAGCAGATTCCTTCAGGCTTTTATGCATGGGTTTCAGGAGTTATTGTCAGTACAGAGATGTAGGGTTGGGGTTTGGAAGAAAGAACCAGTTAGAAACAAGTATTTAGAAGTGAATGCTATAGTAATGTGAGCTGGATGCAAGATGATGGAATTCTAGGGGTGGTTTGTGCATGCAGAGAGTTTGTGGGTCCTGACATAAGCTGACATCATCATTGAATTCAGGCAAGCCTTTCTAAGAAAGGAGAAAAAAAAACAAAACAACCCACCTAGTTGCTGTTGAGTTGATTGAGACTCATGGCAATCCCAGGTGCACAGAGTAAAACTATGCTCCATAGAGTTTTCAAGATGGTGACCTTTCAGAAGGTCACCAGCCTTTCTTCCAAGGTGCTCCTGGGCAGGGGCGGGAGCAGGCGTGCGGACTGTCAGCCTTTAGGTTAATAGTTGAGTGCTTAACAATTTGCACTACCCAAGAACTCCTTGTTAACAGGATCGTCTCCAGTCATCAAGCACAAAATCATGGTGGAAAGTAGCAGAAGCTAAGATATAGCAGCATATGTGGCCCAAACTTATTATCTTGACACTGCACAGTTCAGGTTGCAATAAAAATATCTACTATGGGGCTTGCTATTCTCAAATTTCAGGCTCAACTTGGGTCACTGTGATATAGAATTTTCTTTCCACTTCAACATTAACTCATGGAAGTTGGAGAGGAAGATAGTCACACCATAGTTGATTTATCACTCTGCCTGGGGCTTCATAAGGTTTTCAGGGAAAACTAGACTCAGAGCCTATAGATGCCTCTGAATTTTTACTAAAATAAATTTTTGTTGGATTTTTTTTTTTTTAATGAATGCAGTTGTTCTTATGCCATTTGAAAATGTTTAACTAGAACTCAATGTATCGAGTTAAGAACTATTAAATAAATACCACCCCCATTAGTAGGCTGGAGAACTGAGTTAAAGATTATCCACACATCTGCTATCATCCATCATGCCTTAATGTCTGTTAACTATCACTTCTGGGCTGGAGTTAATCAAGCTGGGCTCGCCCACCAGGTGAACTTGCTTACCACCTGTTACTTTGGCTAGGGGAGAGATCTCACCATAGATTTTTATTTAGCAGGAATATTTGACTTTGGCAGACTGTTAAAAGAAGCAATATTTCAAAATAATGCAGCAGAGCAATATTTATGAAACTATTTGCACAGTGTTACTGAGAAGCTAGCTCTCCTCTCCCATTATAAATCACTCTCCAGCCAGGTCAGAAGAGTCAGTTTGCCAACTATTTAGATCCTGGAAGATCTGTAGCAGAGATCATTATAAGAAAGAAATGAGAGTCATCAGGAGTTATTAGTGGAGGAAAATTCTGGCATCACAAGAATTCCACAAGGGAATGTGAAAAAGAGCTGACAGATTGAGACCCTTGACTTGGTGGGGAATGCAGAAAACAAAGAAAGAGTCCTCATTTCCTAGTGCTGTGGTAGCTGCTGGGTGGCTTTAAACAACAGAAATTTGTTTTCTCATAGTCTGGAGAATAAAAGCCCAAACCAGGATCTTAGTTAAGTTGATTCCTCCTATGAGCCTCTTTCCTAATTTCTGATGTTTGCTGGTGACCCTTGGCTTGTAAATGATTCTCACATAAGGATCATGTGTCTGTCTGTTTTCCCTTTGTATGTGTGTCTGTGTTTACTCGGCTTTTTTTGTAACTCAGAGGGATTAGGTTTAGGACCCACCCAATACTGACATGGCCTCATTAAGACAACAGAAGACAAACTCTTTCCCTATTTCCAAACAACAGAACATCCCACAGGCGCAAAAGCCAGGACTTCACTACATATTTTGGAAGAACACAATTCAATGCATAGCAGAGAGCAAGTGGAACTGACACCAAACCAAGGTGCCCAGCCCTGCTTCCCTCTTCTTGACTCTCCCAGCTCACTATGGGTTTCTGACCCTACATTATTTTGGCGTGATGACATTAATTGACCAGAGAAAGGTGGTGTTTTTAAGTTTCTGAGCACTCTCTGCTGGCTCTGTCCATTTGTAGTCGCCATTCTAGAGCTGGCACATGACAGGGATTAGAAGTGACATACACCAAACTCTGTATGTCCTGGAGCCAGCCTCAATGGCTCTGCCACTGTCACATCAAGCTCCATCACTCATGGGAGCTCAGTGGCTGCACCCATGACACCTGTCAGAAACTTTCAAACATCTGTTGTTTCTTCATCAGGATTGCTTGTGCAGCCTGGACAAGGAAAGGATGACATTTGGGATGAGGGAAGATTAGGCAGTGCCTTCCTCTTTTTGCATCCTCCAGCTGTCAGTTTGGGTTTTCTCTCAACATATCAAAATTTAGACCCAGTCGCCTTGTCATTTAGACATGCATTCAGTAGTAAACTGGTTTGAAAAGAATGTGGGAGAGAGAGCAGTTGGGCACAACATCTCCTTAGAGAATGGTGAATCATGAGGAAATTAAACAAACAAAAGAGGCATTGCATGAGGCTATCTCTAACCTTTAGAAATGTGCTGTTTGGGGAGATGGATGCACTCAAGTCATCTACACACATGAATTCCTTTGTACTTCATTTCTCTTTTCATCAAAGTGGAATAATTTGGCATAGGAATTAACTAAAATAACAGAGGTTTCCTTGGTGAGAAGTTTTACTTGTCTACAGTTTTTTGTTTTCTTCTTTTTAATACTACTTTCATTTTAATAGAGGATGGAGGAGAAAATATATGGGTCTTAATTAAATCCAAAACTTCCAAGCTCTGTATGGATACCAAAAATACCAAACTCATTGTTATTGAGTCGATTCCAACTCACAGTGACCCTATCTGTATGGATGCATGTCTGAAATTGATTCTTTCCACTAACATAATTCAGACAACCTCTAAACTAAGAAGTGCTGCTTCTGGTTCATCCCAATTGTTTTCTAGTGGCTTTAACAGATTGTATCAGAATCCCTTTGTCTGCCTTTTTCTAGGGCAAAATGAACATTTTGTTTTCCTATTTAGTCGATCTAAGCTATTATAAAAATCCCAAGGGGGTTCACACAGTTACACTCTGTCACTCAATTTTTTCATCTCAGATCAATTTCCAGTGGCCTTAATCTCTTTGCCTCTTGCCACCAAAATACCACCTACAACTTTTGTGTTGCACTATTTACTGCCACACACATACAAAATGTTTATTTCCTTTTACTCAGGGACTCTCATCTCAAGAAGCTACTCCAAGGTAGGGCATTCTACAGGGGTTGAACCAAGGAGACAAGGACCTTCTCTCAGAGTGAAAAGAAAAAAGAAAATCTTGTATAGCTGTCTTCTTGAATTTGAACTTCTAGCTTCCTAAACTGGAAGAAATTAAATTTCTCTTTATTAAACCACCCACTTGTAATATTTCTGTTATAGTAGTATTAGATAATTAAGATAAATGTGCTGTCCAGTGCCAGTTTTCCACCAACTCTCTTCTTAACCTTGGGCACATGACTTCACCATTTTGTGCCTATGATCCTACATAAAGAATCTTTTTTTTTGCCTCATTCAAAGACTTGTTTTGAAGCCCAGATTATAGTAATGAAATTACTTTGAAAAGAATAAAGACATCATTACTACACAAAAGGGGAATGGCTTGGACAATGACCACAATGTATCTTCTAAACACTCTAAATGTGGTTTGGTGGCCTGGCTTTTCCTCAACAATCACACATCTGAAGGGAATGGACACAGGAGCCACATTTGTGTGGAGTGTGGAGATGAAGGAGAAGTTGAGGCACACAGATAGTTAGAGTATGGGAGGTTGTAAATGATGCTTCATACATTTTAAGTTTTCTAGATTGGAACAAGGAGGTCTGGTAGTGTAGTGCCTAAGGCATTTGACTGCTAACCAGAAGGCTGGCGGTTCAAACCCACCAGCCACTCCTTGGAAGGAAGGTTGGGCAATCTACTTCCATAGTGATACCCCCTCGGAAACCCAAGGAGGGGTCGGTATGAATCAGGTCTGACTCAATGGAACATAACAACAACAAGGTTGGAACAGAGAGATTTCAAAAGATTCAAGTAACTTTCATGAGCATGGAGAACTATTTTTATCCAGAGATAAAAAGATGAGAAGATGATTATAATGGGTAATATTCAGAGTGAAGGAGACTCTCCATGCTGCATCTCAAGGATAAAAATGAAATTGAGAGAAGAAAGAAAGAAAAATATATATCTCTAAAAGCCCTCTGCAGAAGGACTAAGGGGGCACGTCAACTGTGATGTTCATCTTCTCTGGCCAGTTTGCTCATCTCAGCTCACACCCTGGGGTAGCACATCTTTAAGGACAGGAACTTCTGGGAGAGAAAAACAAACCCCATGGACCAGATGCTTCCCTCCAGAACCAGGTGTCTAACATCAAGGAACACCAGCCCTTACAGAGTGTAAGATTCCAAGCAGACAGGAAGATGTGCTGGGGAGGCATGTGAGCAGTTTACAGGCTGAATTCAGGGCTGTCAGCCTCTCACACAGAGCCTCACAACATCAGGGACAAAGAAGCATGGCCACATGGCCTTGTCTGTGGATAGGGGACTCACCAGGGAAGAGATACCTGCACCCACATAAGCCAGCTGCATTCTGCAGTTGACAAGGTTAAGCAAACTCAACACCAAATTGTGGATACAAGACGTGGGGAACCATTTCCTCCTTTGCTCAATATTCCTACCTTCACCCATAAAATAGTCACTCTTCAAAAGTAGTGTTTCTACTCACCCCACTCCTCTTGCTTTGGGGAGAAGTATATTTAACATATTGTCCCTGGGTGGTGCAAATGATTGATATGCATGACTGCTAAATAAAGATTGAAGGTTCAAGTCTACCTAAAGGTGACCTAGAAGAAAGGCCTGGCAGTGTAGTTCTGAAAATTCAGCCATTAACAACCCTCTGGATCATGGTTCTACTCTGAAACATGTGAGGTTGCCATGAGTCTGAATTGACTTAACATAATCTCTCTATATATTTGATATGGGAAATTAAGATTCCCATCTTAGCATGTACAATTCTATCCCTCTGGAGTCTCTTTTTCTCTTATACCTGCAAATTTCCAGAGCATTTGTGTCAAGTTTTGTTCTGATTGACATGAGTCAGGTAAGCTCACTGAAGCAGAGCACCTCTACCCTTGCAGACTGGAAAATAGGCATACTACATACTTTAGTTTTATCAACAATCCATATCTGACTCCTATATGTATTTTTTAGGAGCTCTGGTAGCATGGTGCCTAAGGCATTTGACTGTTAACCAGAAGGCTGGTGGTTCAAACCTACCAGCCACTCCTCGAAATGAAGGTTGGGCGATCTACTTCCATAGTGATACTGCCTGGGAAACCCAAGGAGGGGTCACTATGAGTCAGGACCAACTCGACAGCACATAACACCACCACCATATCTATTTTTTAATTGTTTTTCAAGTGGATGGAAGGGTTATTAAACATCTTAATAGGAGATTCTTACATGTAAATCAAATTGGTCCTTTCCCTGACAACATCTGTGGGAAGTTGGAGAATGTGACTTCATAATAGAACTGTAGGAAGTGATTAAAACTGAATTACAGGTAAACTCTCAGAGGTAATGCATGATTTATTAACTATGCACTGATCCATGAACAATTCTACCAACAATCTTAGTGGGACTTGTACTATATTGGAAATGACTTGTTTTGTTAGTTAGAATCTATGCCAACATCTAAAAATAAAATCTGATAAATATAGTAATGAAATTTTAAACTTAGGTCTAAAAAAGAAACTTCCCAACTATCTGATGATATTTGTAGCTATGTACAAAGAAAGATATACTACATGTTAGCAAAATTCAAGAATTCTTGGGTGGTACAAAGAGTTAAGCACTCTACCACTAGCCAAAAGATTGGCAGTTTGAATCCATCTGGAGGCACCCTGGAAGACATGCCAAGTGGTCTTGCTTTTAATAGGTCACAGCCTTGAAAACACTATGGGGCTGTTCTGCTCTGAAAATGTAGGGTCACCATGAGTTGGAATCAACTCACCAGCAACTAACAATAACAATAAAGAAAATTCAAGTTTACAGTAACTATGATTACTGTATGTGAATACTGATGAGAACTTAAGACAGAAGAGGTTAGAATCCATCCAATTCTGCACTAGGGGAACCACTCCTTGGATTTTGAGGTCAGTTTGAATGTGACATTTTGAGTTGGGCACAGAAAAGCTGGCGCAGGCCTACATGATACAAAGCAGGATGTGAGTGGAAGGGTCTATGACATTTGAGAAAGTGGAGTATAGCTTCTGAAGAGAAGGCGTGGAAGGAGGCAGTCCAAGAAAACGGTATGGTCAGATACCTCATGACATCCAGCTAATAACAAAGAAAACAAATAAATCAGATACAGAGGAAACTTGGGAATCCTGAACATAAAAGGCAAGGCTGAAAAATCTGATCATGCCAATTAAGGAGAAAAACAGCGGACACAGAATTATGGATTGCCTATACCCTGCTAGCTGAATCTGCCCTTTCTTGTTGTTGTTGTTATGTGCTATTGAGTCATCTCTGACTCATAGCAACCTCATGTACAACAGTACGAAATACTGCCTGGTACCAGCCTCATGACCCCTATCACACTGGAGCTCATCAAAACAACCACCATGTCAATCCATCTTGTTGAGGACTTTCCCCTCTTTCGTTGACCCTCCATTTTACCAAGCATAACATCCTTCTCCAGAGAACGGTCCCCTCTGACAACATGATCAAAGTAGGTGAGACGAAGTCTGGCCATTCTCACTTCCAAGGAACACTCTGGCTGCACTTCTTCCAGGACAGATTTATTAGTTCTTTCAGCACTCCACAATACTTTCAGTATTCTTCACCAACACCTCAACTTGAAAGAATGAACTCTTCTTTACTCTTCCTTATTCATTGTCCAGCTCTCACATGCTTATCAGGTGACTGAAAATACCATGGTTTGGGCTAGGTGCATCTTAGTCAAGGAGACATCTTTGCTCTTCAACATTTGAAAGAGGTCTTTTGCAACAGATTTGCCCAGTATAATATGTCTTTTGATGTGTTAGCTGCTGCTTCCATTCTCAGTGATTGTAGAACCAAGTAATATGAAGTCTTTGACAACTACAATCTTTTCTCCATTCATCATGATGCTGCTTATTGGTCCAGTTGTGAGAATTTTTGTTTTCTTTATATTGAGGTGTAATTCATACTGCAGACTGTAGTCTTTAATCTTCATCAGTATGTGCTCTAAGTCATCCTCATTTTCAGCAAGCAAAGTTGGGTCATCTGTGTATGTCAGGTTGTTGATGAGTCTTCCTCCAATCCTGATGTCATGTTCTTCTTCATATAGTCCAGATTCTCTGATTATTTGCTCAGCATGCACATTGAATAAGTATGGTGAAAGGATACAACCCTGACACACTCCTTCCTGATTTCAAATAATGCAGTATCCCCTTGTTCTGTTCGAATGACAGCTTCCTGGTCTATGTACAGTTTCCTCATGAGTACAATGAAGTGTTCTGGAATTTCCCATTCTTCTCAACATTTTCCACAATTTTTTTATGATCCACACAATCAAATGTCTTTGCATAGTCAATAAAACACAAATAAACATCTTTCTAGTATTCTTGGCTTTCAGCCAAGATCTATCTGGCATCAGCTGTGATATCCATCCCTTCACGTCCCCTTCTGAACCCAGCTTGCATTTCTCGAAGTTCTCTGTCGATATACTGCTTTAACCATTTTTGAATTCTCTTCAGTAAGATTTTACTTCCATGTCCTATCAGTGATATTGTTTGATAATATCCACATTCTGTGGGATTACCTTTTTTTCGAATGGGTACAGGGAGCTCGGGTGGCATAGTGCCTAAGGCATTTGACTGCTAACCAGAAGGCTGGTGGTTCAAATCCACCAGCCACTCCTCAGAAGGAAGACTGGGCAATCTACTTCTGTAGCGATACTGCCTCAGAAACCCGAGAGGGGCTCACTATGAGTCGGATCTGACTCGATGACAGTGAGTGAGTCCACATTCTGTGGGATTACCTTTCTTTGGAATGGGTACAAATGTGGATTTCTTCCAATCAGTTGGCCAGGTAGCTCTCTTCCAAATCTTTTGGCATAGCTGAATGAGTGCTTCCAGTGTGGCATCTGTTTGTTGAAACATATCAATGGGTATTCCATCAGTTCCTGAAGTCTTGTTTTTCACCAATTCCTTTAGTGGAGCTTTGACTTCTTCCTTCAATACCATTGATTCTTGATCATATGCCACCTTCTGAAATGGATGATCATCCATCAGTTCTTTTTGGTATAGTGACTGTGTATATTCCATTCTTCTTTTGATGTTTCCTGCATCATTCAATATATTGCCCATGGAATCTTTCAGTATTGCAATTTGAGGCTTAAATTTTTCCTCAGTTCTTTCAGCTTGAGAAATGCTGAATGTGTTTTTCCCTTTTGGTATTCTAACTCCAGGTCTTTGCACATTTCATGATAATTATTGACTTTGTTTTCTCAAGCTGCTCTTTGAAATCTTCTTTTATCCTGTTGATTCTTCCATTCTCTTTAGATACTCTCTCTTCTAGGGCAAGTTTCAGAGTCTCTTCTGACATCCATTTTGGTCTTTTCTTCCTTTCCTGTCTTTTTAATGACATTTTGCTTTCTTCATGGATAATATTCTTGATGTCATCCCATAATTCTTCTGGTTCTTGGTTACTGGTGTTCAATGCATCAAACTATTCTTTAGATGGCCTCTAAATTCAGGAAGGATGTAATCAAGGTCATATTTTGGCCCTTGTGGACTTCTTTTAATTATCTTCAGCTTCAACTTGAACTTGGAAGCTCAATGAGCAATTGAAGGCCTGTTCCACAATCAGCTCCTGGCCTTGTTTTGGCTGAAGATATTGAGCTTCTCCATTGCCTCTTGTCATAGGTGTAGTCAATCTTATTCCTGTGTACTCTGTCTGGTGAAGTCCACAAGTATAGCCACCCTTTGTGTTGTTGAAGAAAGGTATTTGCAATGAATAATTTGGTGGTCTTGTAAAATTCTATTATGTGATCACTAGTGTCATTTCTATCACCAAGTCCGTATTTTCCAACTACCAGTGATTCTTCTTTGTTTCCAACTTCTGCATTCCAATCACCAGTGATAATTAACACATGCTGATTGCATGTTTGGTCAATTTCAAACTCCTGAAGTTGGACAAAATCTTCAATTTCCTCATCTTTGGCTTTGGTAGTTGGTGGGTAAATTTGAATAATAGTAGTATTAACTGGTGTTCCTCGTAGGCATATGGATATCATCCTGTCACTGACAGTGTTGTACTTCAGGAGAGGTCTTGATATATTCTTTGTGATGATTAATGCCATGCCATTCTTATTCAATTTGTCATTCCTAGTGCCAAAGGGGCAAGGAGGCCACATCTTCTGACCTCCTCTAACCCCACAAGAAGAAGGCAGAATCGCCAGCAGTAGCCCAAGGCCTATTCCTGCTAGGCCAGACATGCTGCCTCCCTCTAGCCCTTTCACCAACCCTAACACCAACCATTTTTCCTGCAGCACTCACCACCTCTCTGCTGGGTTTGATAATTCATTACAGTGACCACACAGAACTCACAAATTATGGGGTTTATTAGGGAAGTAACAGGCTACAATTCAAGCTCAGGAACATGCTCAGTCTCTCTCAGCCTGCCATCTCTCAGCTGACAGTTTCTCTTTCTCTCTCTCTCTCTCTCTCTCTGTCTCTCTCTCTCAGCAGTGTGTGTCACTTGGTATCTCTCTCAGCTGTGTCTCTCGCGTCTTTTGCTCAGCAATGCATGTCTCTCACATCTCTCAGCCAGCAGTGAGAGATTCCTTCTGCCTCTAGGAGGGCTTCTTTTGAGCCTGGCAGAGTGGCCAAACTAACCAATACCAACATCAGAATTCTATACACCTGAGAGACAGTGAACTTTCCAGAAAATTACTTTGTGCTGCTCCCAACAGAAATATCCTAGGTGGATAACTAACAATCAGGAGCTACTCAGTTGCTCATGGCAAATTCCACCACAGAGTTTACAAAGACATGGCTAGAAAAGCCACACTATGTGTTCTGGTTACCTAGTGCCACTCTGACAAGAAATGTACCACAAATGGGATGGCCTTGACAAACAGGAGTTTATTTTTACAATTTGGAGGCTTTAAGGCCAAGTTCAAAATGCCAGGCTCTAGGGGCTGCATGAAAGCCCCTCAACCTTGGGGTCCAGCTCTGCCTCCTGCTCCTGGCCCACTAGAGCTAGAGGTGTTTCTTCACTCAGACAGCTGCTGGCTGCTGAGGCTGAGAAGCCTCAAGGTTGACAAATAAAAAGGTATAGTCCTGATGTTACCAAACCACATGGCAGGCCATTAACTTAAGTCCATTGTAAGTTCCAAGGTCAGCAGAGCATAGCAGGCTGCAGAGCAATGACACAGCTACATACAGGGTCCAAGCATGCCATAAGCTAGAGACCATTCCCAAGGCTTCTCCTTACATACAGGAAGCAGACCACATCCGAAAAGCAGCTACTTAGCTGCTTGGGGTGGTTCCCACCATGGAGTTGATTGCCATTCTCATCATGCAGAATAACTACCACCAGCTGCCCAGCCAAGTTGACACACAAACTGAACTACCACACTATATAATTTACTACACTGCACTTGGCACAGTAGATCATATGATTGTTTGATTCAAAATGGCCCAAACCAGTCCATTTCAGCTCACTAATGCCTAGGATATCTATCTTTATGCATTCCATTTCATTTTTGATAACTTCCAATTTTCCTAGATTCATACTTCATACATTCATACATGGATATTTGCAGCTGTTTCTTCTCATCTTGAGACACGCCACATCAGCAAATGGGGGTTCTAAAAACTTTACTATATACACATCATTAAAGTTGGTTCTACTCTGAGAAGGCAGCTCTTCTCTGGTCTTATTTTGAGTGCCTTCTGACCTGAGAGGCTCATCTTCTGGCACTGTATTGCACAATGTTTCAGGTCTATTCATAAATTCATAACCTTTTCCATTAATACATCAGAAAGTGTTTCACTGTTATTTATGTTATGGCATGTCTTCACTAGCCAATTCTTTGAGAAGTGGATGGCCTCTTCCTTCTTCTGAGTCTGTCATAGTCTGGAAGCTCCACTGAAACCTGTCCACCATGGGTAACCCTGCTGGCATTTGAAACACCGGTGGCATAGCCTCCAGCTTCACAGCAACACTCAAGCCACCACAGTATGGCAAACTGACAGACAACTTTGTCTCCTTTAGCTGTTACAAACTACTCCGCTCATTTCCTGGTCTCCCCTGCCCTGATTGTTTACCCGAACCTGCACAACACAGCCATATTGAGACAAATCAAGCAATGTTACTAGCAGAAGCGTCCATCACTTGGTGCAGCCAAGGAGGATCGACTTTACACACATGTCCAGAGCTAGGCAGGAATGCTCTCAGCCCTGCAAAAGTTAAATGCACTTATATCACCTACCACATCACCCTAGACCCCCATGTCAGAGGCCTGTGGTCTTGCATTGGCCCCCGTCCTCCTCACTCATCCTCCTCGGGCATGCAATCATGGTCCAGTAGCATCCACCATCACCCAACTCCCTCAATCAGGGACCCACAGACTGGCAGCACCTGCCCATTTGCTCAACCACTCAAGCTAGGAGCCGCAGTATAGGATAAACAGGTTTTGTAAGGCTGATTAGGGCTGCACTCTTGCTTTCCACTACCTCACTTCTGCTTGTTAGATCACTCTTATGTAACACCTGCATGGGGGCCTTGGAGGGCCAGAGTCCTGGTATAGAGCCACACTTGTTCACCAAGGCCATAAAAATCTTTCCCTCTCACTGGGGAATGTGTAGAATTGAACCAGTCCTGCCACTGCCAGGGACCAGCCTCATCTATAAGTCCCCTTAATAAACTCCTATACTATAATCCTGAAGCTGCTAGCCTTTCTTCTGTCTCATAGCCTCCTCCATATTTGTAGGCAAAATTCAAGTTATTGGTCCATGTACAGATAATTAGCAAGCCAGGAAGCCAAAAACATGGGTGGTAGGGAAGAGGCATTTCAGGGGTTATTCCAGGTTGGCCAGCGACCCTTATGTGGGAAGGTCTAGCCTGTATTCTTGATGTGTACAGACCACTGCATAAGTATAGGAACACTCCCAAAATGCCAAGTAGAATAGCATTGCCCCTAGTACACCTTCCTTAGTGTGAGAAAGAGGCTAGAAGAGTGGTAGCAGCTGTGGAATGGCCACTGTTACAGACAATTAGGCTAGCTACTGATGCTCAATTAGCCAGAGGAGGGTGCATAAGGACATTGCAAGAGGAATTGCAATTAGAAAGTTATATGCCACAGTCTTGTATAGCTACAGAGGAAAATTTTAAGTAGTCACCTTAGAGAGCAGGATGATCAGTTAGAGAAATTTGCTTGCAGGTTTGCAAAAATAGTGGGAGGAAAGTACAAAAGACAAAGGTTACAGCAATGCTGATGAAAAGTTACTGGAATGCAGAAATATGGAATCCTTGGGAAAGCAAGTCCAAAAGGGACTTGGATGTACAAGTGATTGTAGAAGACCCTGGCTTTGCAGAGCAGTCCCCTATGACAGGGCTAATGGGCTAATTATCCATAAGATGAAAGTAACCCATGAGACAAATAACCATAGGCAGGAAATTCCACCTGCCAGTTCCATGACAATGTGGGAATACATTCCCACTGAGTTGATAGAGCTGTGTGGGAAATTGCAGCAGAAATTAAAGGAGACTATTATAGCTTAGCTGCTAAGGCTTCTAGGATATTAGAGGCCAGAGTGTTTCTTTAAATTGAGTTGAGGCAGAAAAATGAGCAGTATTACTACCCACCCCACCCTCCAGCAGTGTCTACATGTGTCTCAGAACACATATGGCATACATGCCTTCACAGAATGAATCATCTTGTGTTGCAGGAATGTGTGACCAAATAAGGGGGACCATCATGGCATGGTTGGGCAATGGCCTCCCAGAGAGGAGTTACAGCAACCAATATGGGAACTAAGCATGTGCCACACCATTTATGCCAAACACTTCAGTGGGTGAGACAATGAATTATTTACCGCAAAGTTGAAAGCAAAGATCTTATAGGTGGCCCTATCCTCCCCATGACACATTAGTGGCTATAATCAGCCTCCTTGTGGGCCAGATGGTCTATCAGAATGGATAGGCTACAGTCAATGTAGGTGAAACTGAGAAGGCTAGGAAGAAGGGATGCAAGCTGTGGGAATAGAGGAAAAGAAAGCTAGGCCCCCTGCTGGATGGCCATCCAGAGGCCCCTTAAAAAGTAATCACTGTGGGCTTGGGACCATAGTCACAGGGGACATCAAGCTCAATTGGCATAACGTACTACACAAAACATTGTTCTACCTCCTACTTTGGTGAGTAGCAACTGGGATCTTAAAAGCTTGCAAGAAGCCATCTAGGTGCAATGATGGGTCTATCCTCATCCAGAGCAAAGAAGAATGAAGAAAACCAAAAATTCATGGAAATAATTAGTCCTAGCAACTGGTACACCATGTGATCCTCAGCCTATTAGACTATGAGACCAGAAGAACTAGATGGTGCCTGGCTACCACTGTCAACCACTTGGAGGGGGATCTGTGGAGGAGATCCTGGATAGAGAGGGAGAACAATGTGGAACAAAACTCAAAATCATTTGGAGGAAAAAAAAAAAGTGGAGACCAGGTTTGCTGGTCCAACAGAGCCTGGTGGAACCACTGAGACTATGGCCCCTAGCTGCCCTTCAGGTCTGGAATAGAACCCACACCTGTGGCTTCCAGCCAAACAAAAGACAGGCATATCATTTACGTGAGGTAGATACACACTTTGGAGAGAACAATCATGGGAGAAAGAAGGGCTGTTTATGCACAGGAGTACACAGAGGGTTGGACACAGGGAAGAGGTAACTATCG
>NW_006921639.1:14526831-14530759 GCF_000298275.1 Orycteropus afer afer
CAACCAATTGCTATTTTAGACAAGCTGTGGAAGAATCTGAAACTGCAACAATAACATCAACCTCTGGAGCCTACTGCTCCCCAGGAGGAAGTGCCCTTGCCTCCAGGTGGACCCCATCAGTCCCTAGGAGTAGGGGTGAGGCCAGGGTCACCTGTAAATCAGGACCCTGCAAGAAAACTGGGAGCCCACATTGTTGGTAGGTTCCATTGAATTGGATCTGACTCATAGTGACCCTACGTACAACAGAACTAAACAATGCCTAGTCCTATGCCACCCTTACAAACTTTGCTATGCTTGATTCCATTGTCTCAGCCTCTGAGTCAATCCATCGTGTTGAGTCTTCCCTTTTTTTTGCTCAGCATCTGCTTTATCAAACATGATACCCTTCTCCAGGGACTGGTTCTTTCTGACAACATAACCAAAGTATGCACAATGATGTCTGGCCATTCTTGTTTCTAAGGAGCATTCTGGCTGTTCTTCTTCCCAAGACAGATTTGTTAGTTCTATTGGCAGTAAAAGGTATTTTCAACACTCTTCCCCAACACCACATTTCTTCTTCATCTTCCTTACTAATTGTCCAGCTTTCACATGCACATGAGGCTATTGAAAATACCAAGGCTTGCTTAGGTTAGGAACATCTTGCTTAGATTAGGAATGTCTTCAAAGTGACATTTTGGCCCTTTAGCTCTTTAATGTGGTCTTTTTGCAAGTAGATTTGCCCAGTGTGATAGGACATCTGATTTTTTGACTGCTGCTTCCATGAGTGTTGATTGTAGATCCAAGTAAAATGAAATTCTTGACAACTTCAATCTCTTCTCCATTTATCATAATATTGCTTACTAGTTCAGTTGTGAGGACTTTTTTATTTTTAATGTTGAGTGCAATCCACCCTGAAGGCTGTAGTTTTTTATTTTCATCAGTAAGTGCTTCGAGTCTTCTTCACTTTCAGCAAGCAACATTTTGTCATCTGCATATCACAGGTTGTTAATGAGTCTTTCACCAACGTTGATGCCTCATTTTTCTTCATATTGTCCAGCTTCTCAGATATTTGCTCAGCATACAGATTGAATAAGTATGGTGAAAGGATACAATATGGACACACACCTTTCCTGATTTAAAGTCATTCAGTATCCTCATAAGCACAATTAAGTATTTAGGAATTCCCATTCTTTACAATGTTATCCATAATTTGCTATGATCCACACTGTTGAATGTCTTTGCATTGTCAACAAAGCACAGGTAAACATCTTTCTTGTATTATTTACTTTCAGCCAAGATCGATCTGACAGCAGTAATGATATTTTTTGTTCCACACCTTCTGAATACAGCTTAAATTTCTGGCAGTATCCTATTGTACTGCTGCAAGCATTTTTGGATTATCTTCAGCAAAATTTTACTTGCATGTGATATTAATAATATTGTTAGATAATTTCCACATTCTGGTAGATTATCTTTCTTTAGAATGGTCACAAATATGGATCTCTTCCAGTTGGTTGGCCTATAGCTGTCTTCCAAATTTCTTGGCATAAATGAGTGAGTGCCCACAGTGCTGCATCCATGTGTTGAAACATCTCAATGGGTATTCCATCAATTCCTGGAGCCTTGTTTTTTGCCAATTCCTTCAGTGCATGTGGACTTCTTCCTTTCATACCATCAGTTCTTGATCATATGCTACCTCCTGCAATGGTTAAATGTTGACCAGTTCTATTTGGTATAATGGCTTTGTGTATTCCTTCCATCATCTTTTGATGATTCCTACATTGTTCAATATTTTGCTCATAGAATCCTTTAATATTGCAACTCAAGGCTTGATTTCTTCTTCAGTTCTATCAGCTTGAGAAATGCCAAACACCTTCTTCCTTTTTGGTTTTCTAATTCTAGGTCTTTGCACATTTCATTACAGTACTTTACTTTGTCTTCTCAAGCTGCCCTTTGAAATTTTCTGTTCAGATTTTTTATTTCATCATTCTTTCCATTAACTTTAGCTACTTTCCATTAAAAAGCAAATTTTAGAGTCTCCTCTGACATTCGTTTTTGTCTTTTCTTCCTTTCCTGTGTTTTTAATGACATTTACTTTCTTCTTGTATGATGTTCTTGATGTCATGCCACAATTCACCTGATCTTCAGTCATTGGTGTCCAATGCATCAAATCTTTTTTTCCAGATGGTCTCTAAATTCAGGTGGGATATAATCAAAGTCATATTTTTGCTCTCATCAACTTGTTTTAATTTTCAACTTTGACTTGCTTATGACCAATTGATGGTCTGTTTCCACAGTTAGCTCCTGGCCTTATTCTGATTGATGATATTGAGTTTCTCCATCGCCTCTTTCTACAAATGTAATCAGTTTGATTCCTGTGTATTCCATCTGGCAAGGTCCACATGTATAGTTGTCATATATGTTGTTGAAAAAGGTTATTTGTAATGAATAAGTTATTGGTCCTACAAAATTCTATCATGCAGTCTCCAGCATCATTTCTATGACCAATGCCACATTTCCCAACTACTGATGCTTCTTCTTTGTTTCTAGCTTTCACATTCCAATAATCAGTAATTATCAATATATCTTGATTGCATATTTGCTCAATTTCAAATTACAGAAGTTCATAAAAATCTTCAGTTTCTCCATTTTTGGCTTTATTAGTGTGTAAATAGGAACAATAGTAGTATTAACTTGTCTTCCTTGGAGGTGCATGGTTATTGTCCTATCACGGACAGCATTATACTTCAGGATAGAATTTGATACGTTCTTTCACATGGTGAATGTGATGTCATTACTCTTCAATTGGTCATTCCCCGCATAGTAGATCTTATGATTGTCTGATTCAAAATGGCAATACCAGTCTATTTCGGCTCACTAATGCCTAGGATATCAATCTTTATGTGTCCCATTTCATTTTTGACAACTTCCAATTTTTCTAGCTTCATACTTTATATACTCCATGTTCTGATTATTAATGAATGTTTACATCTATTTATTCTCATTTTGAGTCATGCCACATCAACAAATGAAGGTCCTTACAGATTTACTCTATCCATGCAATTAAGGTCAACTCTACTTTGAGGTTCTTCTGCAGTCATATTTTGAGTGTCTTTCAAGCTCAGGGGCTCATTTACTGGCACTATATCACAATGTTTCATTGCTATTCATAAGATTTTCAGTGACCAATATTTTGAGAAGTGGATGGTCCCTTTCTTCTCCAGTCTGTCTTAGTCTGGAAGCTTCACTGAATCCTATCCACCATGGGTGACCCTATTGGTATCTGAAATATGGGTAGCATAGCTTTCAGCATCACAGCAACACACAAGCCACCACAGTACAACAAACTAACAGACGAGTGGTGGGAAGGCCCATGTGGAAGTCACAATGCACTGGTCAAAAAACAAACAAACAAACAAACAAACAAACAGGTAACAAATACTGGCTCTGGTTGATATCGGGATCAGAGTGCACCCAGCACAGTATCAAGGCTCCCCCATGGCAATTGATGACTATGGTAGAAAGTCTATACATTTATGCCAGGCTCTCCTGACCCTGTAAGTAAGGCATACTCTTCCTAAGCCATATCAAGTTTATATAACCCCAATACCAAAATACATTCTAGGGGTGGATGTCCTCATCAGATTGCCCTCGAGTATTTCTATGGGAGAATTCTGTCTGCAGGTACAGGTGATGAAGTCCATCCTAAAAAGGAATGCAGCATGGGAACCAGTGACCCTACCCATGAACAACATCAGACAAGAACCTGAGATGAGGACACAGGACAGTATCAGCCAGATACCAATCCAGATAAAGAATTCTCAAAAATAAAACAAACCTAAAAGAATGAAAACAGGGATCTAGAGACATCAATCTGTAAATGACAACAACAACAAAATTAAAAGGTGGAATAAATGCTATAGTTATAGAACATTCATATGGAGAGGAA
>NW_006921639.1:14537746-14539185 GCF_000298275.1 Orycteropus afer afer
TGGTAAACTGTAATCAATGACATGAGACAAAGTATATGTGAACTGCTGTATGGAAAGTGAATTTGCTCTGTAAATCTTCACCCAAATCACAATTTAAAAACAGAACAAAACAAAACCTTTTAGTTGGGGGGAAAAAAAATGGGCAGAAAACATGGATAGATACCTCACCAATGAGGGCATTCAGGCAGCCAACAAACATATGAAGAAATGCTCACAATCATTAGCCATTAGAGAGATGCAATTCAAAACAACAAGATACCACCTTACCCAGCCCTAGTAGCAAAGTTTAATTAGACAGAAACTAACAAATGCTGGTGAGGATGTGGAAAGAATGGGACTCTCATACACTGCTAGTGGACTGTAAAATGATACGACCACTGTGGACAGCAACAGTATGGCAGTTCTTTAAAAAGTTGGAATTAGAAATAGCATTTGACCCAGCTATTCCATTACTAGGTATATACTCCATAGAAATGGGAGCCAGGACAAGAACAGATATATGCAAACCCATGTCCATCGCAGCACTATTTATAATACCAAAAAGATGGAAACAACCTAGTTCCCCATCAACAGAGAAACGGACAACCAAACACACAATGGAATATTATGCAACCCTAAAAAATAATGTAGAATGTAGAATAGGCAAAACACTGCATAATGTGGAAGAAGTTGGATGACATTATGCTGAGTGAAAAAAGTCAGTCACAGAAGGACAAATATTGTATGAATCTGTTATTGTAAAATGTCAAGAAATGTTTATATATGGAAGGAAATTTTCTTTATTGGTTACCAGAAGTGGAAGCGGAGGGGAGGGAACACTGTTAGATAGGTAGATAAAAGTATTGATTTGGGTGAAGGGAAGGGCAATGTATCACATATGAGTATCAACATGGTGGCACTGAGGAAGAGGAAGACATAGAGAGGTGCATAAGAAGTATAGACCACAAAGATTAACCCTTTTGCACATACAATACTCCATTTTCAGTGAAGGCAAACATTGATATATGAGTGGATAGATGGGTGGACAGGCTGAACTATTAGGTATGTCTATGGGGGGGTGTGTGCCCAAGACCACGTATAGGGTTGGCAGACAATATTTCTACAAGTTTATTAGTATGTTCTGTAAGAATTTCCAGGTATATAGTAGAGCTGACAAGGGACAAGGTTGTAGTCACTTCTTGGTCACAGCCAGCTACCTAGAGGGAGTGAAAAGTTGTACCTGTGGGCTCGGGTCCATAGTCACAGGGGACATCAAGCTCAATTGGAGTAACATACTACCCAAAATATTGTTCCACATCCTACTTTGGTGAGTAGTGACTGGGATCTTAAAAGCTTGCAAATGGCCATCTAGATACAATGATGAGTTTTTCCTTATCCAGAGCAAAGAAGGATGAAGAAAACCAAAGACACATGGAAGCAATTAGTCCAAGCGACTGGTA
>NW_006921639.1:14539420-14547118 GCF_000298275.1 Orycteropus afer afer
CTCTAGCTGCCTTTCAGGTCTGAAATTGAACCCATTCCTGCGGCTTCCAGCCAAACAAAAGACAAACAAATGAGCTGAACATTTATATTAGGTAGATGCACTCCTTGGAGAGATAAATCACAGAAGAACAGAAGGGCAGTGTATGTACAGGGAAACAGCTCAGGGGGCAGGAATGAATGGGAGGGAAGAACACAGGAAAGAGGTAATTATGGGGAGGAAGTGGGAAGGGAGCTGTTGCATTGTGGAAAATTGCACTCAGTGTCATGAGACAAAGTGTATGTGAGTTGCTGTATGGAAAGTGAATTTGCTCTGTAAATTTTCACCCAAATCACAATAATTTTTTTTTTTTAATTCTACTATAAAAGATAAGGAAGGACATTATATAGTGATTAAAGGGTCAGTCCCCCAAGAGAACATAACCATAATAAATACATATTCACCCAATGACAGGGCTCTGCAATAGATGAAACAAACTGTAACAACAATGAAAAGAGAAATAGACAGTTCCACAATAATGGCAGAAGTCTTCAGTACATGAGTTTTTGTAAAGGACAGAACAACTACAAAGAAATTTAGCACACATACAAAAGGTCTAACTGCCACATTCAACCAACTCAATCTCATAGACATATACAGAACACTCCACCCAACAGCAGCCAAGTATATATTCTTTTCCAACACACATGGTTCATTCTTTAGAATAGACTTCATTTTAGGCCACAAAGAAAGTCTCAATGAAATCTAAAACATAAAAAAAGGCATTTTCTCTGATCAAAAAACAAAAAAAGAAAAAACAAAAAAAAGAAAAACAAAGGAAAAAAAATCAAATATATGGAACTGAACAACACCTTGCTTAACAAGCAGTGGGTAACAAAAGAAACAAAAGATGAAATTTATACTCAAATGAGATTGAAAACACAACATACCAAATCTTCAGCATACAGCAAAAGCAGTGTTCAAAGGTCAATTTATAGCAATAAATGCACATACCAAAAATAAGATAGGGCCATAATTAAAACATTAACCTTACAACTTGTGTAAATAGAAGAGCGAAAGAAGCCCACATTCACCAGAAGAAAGGAAATAACAAATTAATTAGATAATAATTAGAGCAGAAATAAGAGGACCCAAGATAGCAGGATACGCAGATATACAATCCAGACCCTCTACAAGAAAGACTTGAAGAAATAAGTGAATTAAATACGGATGACAATCATGAACCTAGAACTTCAAAGGAAAGGATAAAGAAGCAAATCAAATACTGATTAGAACAATAGACTGAATGAAAATAGCAAACAAAGAAAAATACAGAATGGTGAACTGACAACCAGTGCTGCACAGCCATTTTGAATAATTGTAAGCACCATTCTGATCTGGGCGAGAACCAAATATCAAGCTCCACTCACCCAGAACTGTATTGGTAGCCATATAGGTGATCAGTGACCAGAGAGGTATGATCTCTCTCGTTGTTGTTGGTGTTGTTAGATGCTGTCGAGTTGTCTCTGACTCATAATGACCTTATGTACAGCAGAACGAAACACTGCCCTGTCCTGTGCTGGCCTCATGATCTCTGTTATACCTGAGCCCATTGTTGAAGTCACTGTGTCAATCCATTTTATTGAGGGCCTTCCCTTTTTTCATTGACCCTCCACTTTACCAAGCATGATATCCATCTCCAGAGTATGGTCCCTTCTGACAACATGACCAAAGTAGGTGAGACCAAGTCTGACCATTCTCGCTTGCAAGGAGCATTCCTGCTGCACTTCTTCCAGGATAGATTTATTAGTTCTTTTAGAACACCATGGTACTCTCAGTATACTTTGCCAACACCACAGCTCAAAAGCATTGCCTCTTCTTTGGTCTTCCTTATTTATTGTCCAGATCTCATATGCATATGAAGTGATTAAAAATACCATGGCTTGGGTTAGACACACCTTAGTCTTCAAGGAGATATCTTTGTTCTTCAGCACTTAAAAGAGGTCTTTTGGAGCAGATTTGCCCAATGCAATACATTATCTGATGCCTTGACTGGTGCTTCCATTGGTGTTGATTGTAGAACCAAGTAATATGAAGTCTTTTACAACTTCAGTCTTTTCAACATTTATCATGAAGCTGTTTATTGGGGATTTTTGTTTTCTTTATATTGAGGTGTAATTCATATTGCAGACTGTAGTCTTTAATCTTCATCAGTAAGTGCGCTAAGTCATCCTCACTTTCAGCAAGCAAAGTTGTGTTATCTGTGTATCACAGGTTGTTAGTGAGTCTTCTTCCAATCCTGATGCCATGTTCTTCATAGAGCCCAGCTTCTCTAATTATTTGCTCAGCATACACATTGAATAAGTATTGTGAAAGGATACAACCCTGATGAACTCCCTTCCTGATTTTAAACCACTTTGTACTCTCTTGTTCTGTTTGAGCAACAGCTTCCTGGTCTATGTACAGGTTCCTCATGAGTACAATTAAGTGTTCTGGAATTCCCATTCTTCTCAATGCTATCCATAATTTG
Source organism: Orycteropus afer afer (assembly GCF_000298275.1). NCBI lineage: Eukaryota > Metazoa > Chordata > Mammalia > Tubulidentata > Orycteropodidae > Orycteropus > Orycteropus afer. The sequence continues at coordinate 14,541,927 of NW_006921639.1, forward strand.
TTATGATCCACACAATCCAATGCATAGTCAATAAAACACAAATAAATATATTTTGGTATTCTATGCTTTCAGCCAAGATCCATCTGGCATTAGCTATGATATCCCTCATTCCATGTCCTCTTCTGAATCCAGCTTGCATTTCTGGAAGTTCTCTGTCAATATACTGCTGCAACCATTTTTGAACTATCTTCAGTAAGCTTCTACTTGTGTGTGATATTAATGATAGTGTTCAATAATTTCCACATTCTGTGGGATCACCTTTCTTTGGAATGGGTACAAATATGGATCTTTTCCAGTCACTTGGCCAGGTAGCTGTGTTCCAAATCTTTTGTTATAGCCAAGTGAGTGTCTCCCACATGGCATCCATTTGTTGAAACATCTCAATGGGTATTTTGTAAATTTCTGGACCTTTGTTCTTTGCCACTTCCTTCAGTGCAGTTTCAATTTCTTCCTTCAATACCATTGGTTCTTGATCATATGCCACCTCCTGAAATTGAAGAACATTGACCAATTTTTTTGGTACAGTAACTCTGTATATTCTTTCCATCTTCTTTTGATGTTTCTTGCATCATTCAACATATTGCCCATAGGATTTTTCAATATAGCAACTCAAGGCTTAAATTTTTCCTCACTTCTTTCAGCTTGAGAAATGCTCTCTCTCCTTACCCTGCACAACATCCTAGGAACCACAGGCCTGTTCCCCAAGTTTCACTCATCTGGCATCCAGTTATCCCACACATACACTGCTAGTGATATGCTGCTTTTTTGCCTTTTTGTCTACCTTTCATCTTAGTTCCCTTTTTTTCTTTCTTCCTCTTCCTGCCCCTCCCCCTTTAAAATTTGATCCTGTGAAGCAGGAACCCATCCTGTAATTGTCTCAATGGTCACTAGTACCCTACCCTGCCTCTCCCTGGTCAGTGATATGCACTTCCGTGGAGTTAGCTCTGCATTCCCAGTGCATCTGTGTTTAGTGGCAAGTGCTCTCACCAGTATTGTGCTGTTTATTCTTTTTTCTTACTTCTTCCCTCTTCCTACACCCTTGTTTGTTTCTCTTTTTCCTTTCCTTCCTGTTACCCTCCACCTTTGCTTTTGATCCCATGGAGTGGGTGACTGTCCCCACCAACTCCATCGGCACTGCCCCTCCATGGGCAGTAGTGCACACTCCTGCAGAGTGAGTTCCCAATTCCTGCTGTAGCTATTTTTGGTGGGTAACACTTACACCAATACTGTGCCACTTTTCTTTCTTTATTTTTAGTTCTTCCCTCATCCTTCCCTCTTATTTTTATCCTTTTTCTTTGCTCTTCCCCTTTTTTCTTTTCCTTTCTTTCTTTTTTTTTTTTTTTTTTTTTTTTTTTTTTTTTTTTTTTTGATTCCATGGAGTGCATGTCTTGCACTCCAGCACATCTGTGTTCAATAGTTGCCCAATTGTGTTCAGCAGTATGTGTTCCTGTAGGGTGAGTTCCATATTCCCACCACAATGATGTTTGGTGGCTACAGCTTATGCCAGTATTTTTCTTCTTTTTTTCCTTTTATGTTTTTCATTCCTTCTTAGGTCTTCCCTCACCTCTCCCTTATTTTTCCTTAATTTCTTTCTTTTTTTTTTTTTTTTCCTGCCTCTTCTCCTTCATTTTCTTCCCTTCCCCCTAGCAGTCAGGAGCCAATGACCCTACCCAGGCACACATGCTACACTTCCTACCTACTGGGTGAGTATGACCACCCATTCCAGCACCATTGGATCAGTGACAGACTGCAGTCAACACCCACCCAGCCTGCTTTCAGTTGCTCTAAATGACTAGGAATCAGAGACTCAAGCCCCCACATCCACTACAACCATATCTACCTGGCAACAGGTGGTGAGCACTCCTATATTGCAAAAGTAGAGATCAGAATAGCATACCTGCCCTGTTGCCTGGATATATTAAAGCAAAGCAATACAAAAACAAGGTAATGAAAAAAAAGTTACAATCAACAAATAAATACAATAATACTACAAGGCTCAGAGATTACCAACAACTTCAAATCACACACACAGAAGATGGCTCAAGCAAGTGACCAAAATATAGGACCAGAAAATCTTCTGGGGGAAGAAATGTTATTGGAAGTACCTAATAAGAAATTCAGAAGAATTATACTTAGGCACCTTCAACACATTAAAAGATCAAGAAAACCACAGATAAAAACCAAGGAAAACACAGACAAAACTCTAGGGGAATTCAGCAAAACAATACAAGAACCAGTTGACAAAATACATGAAAAATTAGAAACCATACAAAAACAAGAAATAGAAATCCAGGACATTAACTAAGATTTCAGAATGAGATGACACACTGGATGGTCAAAGGAGTAGACTTGAATCAATGGAAGACATAAATATGAAATTGAAAACAAATCTCTTAATACTAATTTGTTATAGGAACAATCAAAAAAGGAACAACAAAAGAAGTAGTAGAAGAAGAAATCCTAAGAATTATATGTTATGCCATCAAGAGGAATAATTTGCATGTGGTTGGAATTCCAGGACAGGAAGAGACAAATCAAAAACATCAAGAAAGTTATCAAAGATTTCCTGGAAGAAAACTTCTCTAGTATCATGACAGATGAGAAGCTATGCATTCAAGAAGCTCAAGGAGCCCAAAATAGGATAGACACCAAAATAAAATTTACAATATATATTATAATCAAACTTTTCAAAATCAAAGGCAAAGGAAGAATCCTGAAAGCAGCTCAGGAAAAATGAAGTTACCTAAAAGGAGAACCAATAAGATTAAGCTCTGATTTCTCAGCAGAAACTATACAGGAGATAATGGAATGGGATGACATATATAAAACCCTGAAAGAAAAAAAAACTGCCAACCATGAGTTATATACCCAGCAAAATTATCCCTCAAAAATGATGGAAAATTAGGACCTTTCCAGATAAACAGAAATTAAAGGAATTTGTAAAAACCAGACCAACTTTACAAGAGATGCTAAAGGGAGTCCTTCAGACAGAGAGCCAACAATGGCAGACAAAAACCTGAGAATAAGATATATGACAACATCACCTGTAAGTCAATCCAGGTATAGAAGTATCAAAAATACTTACAAGACTGAAAACAGGGATACAGAGACAGAAATTTGTAAATGATGACATCACACAGAGCAGAAAGAGAGAAGAAATGATATAGTTATAGATCTTTCAAATGAAGAGGAAGTCAAGATGGTATTAGGATAGAACAGATTTTTTCAAACTTGGGAAGATAACAATAAGTTACAGGGTAACCTCAAAGAAAATTAATAAACCTTCTCACCAAAATAAATAAGAAGAAAATCATAAAGGCTTATTAAACAATAAAAGAAAAAAAATAGCAAAGAAGGAAATGATAAGGAAAATCTGCAAACAAAATGAACTCAGCACAGAAAAACATATGGAACAAAGAAATTATCAACACCACACATACATGCACACACACAAGCTCACAGAAAAATGGTAGGAGTAAATTTGTACTTAATGATAATTACACTGAATTAAATGGATTAAATTTACCAGTCAAGAGACATAGTAGCAGAATAGATAAGAAAACACTATCCACCAATATGCTGTCTACAAAAGACACACCTAAGACTAGAGAAAAAAATAGACTCAAAAGCAAAGGATGGAAACACATTTATCAAGAAAATGGCAAGCAAAAGAGAGGAGGAGTGATAATATTAATTTATGGAAAATAAAAAAAAAACCTTTAAGGCAAAAACCAGCAGAGACAAAGAAGGGCATTATATAATGATTAAAGAGCCAATCCAACAAGATGACATAACCATAATAAATAACTTTGCACCCAGTAAAAGTGCTCCAGAATACATAAATCAAACTTTAACAGAATTGAAAAGAGAAATAGATAACCCCACAATAATAGTAGGAGACTTTAATACATCACTTTCAATGAAGGACAAAATAACTAGAAAGAAACTCAACAAAGATCTAAACAACATAATCAACAAAGTAGACTTTATAGACATATACAGAACATTCCACATAACAACAGCACAATATACATTCTTTTCCAATGCACATGGAATATTCTCCAGAATAGGCCATCTCTTAGGCCACAAAGAAAGCCTCAATAAATTTAAAACCACAGAATTACTACAAGCATGATGTTGGATCACAATGCTATAACATTAGAAATCAGTAACAGGAAGATCAAGGGAAAATAAATCAAATACATGGACCCTAAATAATACTCTGCTTAAAAGTTACTAGGTAATAGAAAAAATTAAAATGAAATTAAAAAAAAATATATTCCTTAAATCAAATGACAATGTAAACACAGCATATCAAGATATTTGGGATACAGCAAAAGTATCTCTCATAGGACAATTTATAGCAATAAATGTACACATCAAAAAATAATAATAAAAAAAAAAGAACCAAAATCAACATCTGCAACAATTAGAAAAAGAGCAGCCAAAAGAAGCCTACAGTCACCAGAAAAAAGAAAATAAATATTCGAGCACAAATAAATGAAACAGAAAAGAGATAAGCAATAGAGAGAATCAAAAGGCTAGAATTTGAGTCTTTGAAAGCATTAATGAAATTGAAAAACTACTGGCAAATTTAACAAAAGAAAAGGAGAAGATGCAAATTACATGAAGAAACAAAATAGGCAATATCACAACAGAACCAAATGAAATATAAAGCATGGTAACAGAATACTATGAAGAACCATACTCCAACAAATTAGAAAACTTAGAAGAAATGAACAAATTCCTAGGAATACATTACCTACTTAAACTAACACAATCTGTTGTAGAAAATTTGAACAGACCTATCACAAAAGAAGAAACTGAACAGGTCATTTAAAAAAAATAAAATAAAATAAATTTCTCAACAACAAAAAAAGTCCTGGCCCAGACTATTTCACTGGTGAATTCTAAGAAACATTCAGAAAAGACCTGATGCCAATTCTACTCAAACTATTCCAGCACATAGAATACCCCTGAATTCATTCTATGAAGCAAGCATAACCTGATACCAAAACCATGCAAAGACACCACTAAAATGGAAAAATATAGGCAAAAATCCCTCCTTATTACAGATGCAAAAATTCTCAATACAATTTAAGGATATGGAAAAACCAATCACTAACCTTATATGGAAAGGAAAGAGACCTCAGATAAGCAAAACACTATTGAGGGAGGCGGGGCAAGATGGC
>NW_006921639.1:14567251-14569014 GCF_000298275.1 Orycteropus afer afer
TACTATACACCTGGGAATTCTGATCATTCACATGAACTTATAGGCCCATTGTCTGCCAACCCTATATATGATCTTGGATACACTCTCCATTTGAGACTGCAACTCTTGAACTCTTATACATTGCTAGTGAGAAAACAGTACAACCACTATGGAAAATGGTATAGTGCTTCCTTAAAAATCTCAAAATAAAAATACCGTATTATTCAACAATCTCACATGTAGAAACTTATCCTTAGGAAATAAGATTTTTATCCATGACACAAATAGACATATGCATACTTGTGTTCATTGTGGCATTATTTATAATAGCAAAAAGATGGAAACAATGGATGAATGGATAAACAAAGTATAGTACATACAAAATGGAATACTGTGCAATGACAAAGAATAATGACGAATCCATAAAACATATCATAACATGGATGAATTTGGAAGACATTATGCTGAGTGGAATGGGTCAATCACAAAAGGACAAATATTGTATGAGACCCCCATTATAAAAATAAAAAAAATGAAAAAAAAAAAAAGGTTTACACAGAGGAGAAAAAAACAACCATGATGGTTACTAGTGACGGGAGGTCAAAGGAAGGAAAATTGCTAACTAGAGAGAAGATACATGTTAATAATGGGGAAGGGAAGGATAGTAAGTACACAGTATGAAGGAAATCAGCAAATGAGACCAAGGCAAAGGAAGACACTGAGAGAAATCCAAAAATAAAGGGCAACTTCAGTAATTACTGTAACATAGACAATTCTGTAACAATACTATTAACAATAATTTATGAATAGATACACAGATAGATAGATATGCTAAAAAGATGTGGGAGAGTATAAGACAGAACACCTACCCATAGATACAGGTTTGTGGGATGGTTCTATACACATAATTGTAGTTTCTACATGTATATTAATATAGACAATAGAGAAAACAAGGAGCACAGCCATGGAAACTTCTTAGACATAACCAAATATGTCGTGAGATGAATTTCCTAGGTGCAAAGTACCATAGACTTGGTGGCCATCTACATCAATCAGCACAATGTAGTTTGGGAGGACAATGCTCTGCATCCTACTTTGGTGAGTAGCATCTGAGGTCTTAAAAGACTGCAGGTGGTCATCTAAAATATAATTATTGTGTTTTTTTTTTTTTCCATCTGAAGCAAAGGTGAGTGAAGAAAACTGAATACTCAAGGGAGCAATTAGTCTAAAGGATGAATGAACCACACGAATTACACCCCACATGACCCCTGGATCAGAAGAACTAGATGGTACCTGGTTAGCACTACCAACCACTCTGATTGGGATCACAACAGAGGGTCCCAGACAAAGTGGGAGAAAAATGTAAAGAAAGAATCAAGGTCATAACAAAGACCAGACTTACTGGTCTGACAGAGAGTGGAGGAATTCCCGAGACTATGGCTCTAAGACACCCTTCTGACCTGAAACTGAAGCCATTCCTGGAGACCACCATTCAGTCAAAAAAGAGACAGGCACATCAATTAAAAAATAATACCTTAGAGGAATGTGTTTCTTGGAACAATCAATTATATGAAATCAAAAGGACAACATTTGCCCAAAAGCAAAGATGAGAAGGCAGAAAAGGGCAGAAAATTTGAATAAAAGCAAACAGGGAACTCAGGGAAGAAATGAGGAGAGTGCTGACACATTGTGGAGAATGCAATTCATGTCATGGAACATTTTATGTACAAACTAATGAATGGGAAACTGATTTGTTCTGTACATTTTCACCTAAAGCACTATAT
>NW_006921639.1:14569114-14572895 GCF_000298275.1 Orycteropus afer afer
ATATATATAATTTTTCCAAAAGGAAAGAAAATTAAGCATAACCCAAAAGACACAAGCAGCATTGGGACCTTCTAGAAATTAAATTCTTATGTGCATCAAAAGACGTCTTCAAAAGAGTAAAAAGAGAATGTATAGATTGTGAAAAGAATACTTTGCAAAGACATATCCGAAAAGGGACTTACCTCTAAAATTTATAGAAAACTTCAACACCTCAACATCAAACAGCAAACAATCCAATTCAAAAATGGGAAAAGGATGTAAGAGACACTTCACCAATGAAGATATCCAGGAAGCCAACAAACATATGAAAAAATGCTCATGAACATTAGCCATTAGAGAGATACAAATCAAAACAACGAGTTACCATCTCACTCCAGTAATAATAGCAAAGCTCAACAAGACAGAAAATGCCAAATGCTGGTGAGGATGTGGAGAGATTGGAACTCTGGTATACTGCTGGTGGGACTGTAAAATGGTATACCATCTGTGGAAAACGGTATGATGCTTCCTTAGGAAGTTGGAAATAGAAATACCATTTGATCCAGCAATCCCAGTACTAGGAATATATCCTAAAGAGGTGAGATCTGGGACACAAATAATATATGCACACCTGTGTTCATTATGGCATTATTCACAATAGCGAAGAGATGGAAACAACCTAAATGCCTATCAACAGACAAAGGGATAATCAAACTATGGTAAATACACACAATGGAATATTATGCAACATTAAAGAAAAATGAAGAATCAGTGAATCACATCATAATATGGATGAACATGGAGGACACTGTGCTGAGTGAAGTAAGTCAATCACAAAAGAACAAATATTCTATGAGTCTGTTATAAAAAGTCAAGGAAAGGTTTACACAAGGAAGAAAATTTTTGTTGGCTATGAGAGATAGAAGGGGTGAGGGTAGGAAGGAAAATAGATAATTAAGAGACAGATTTGATACAGGTGAAAGGAAAAGCAATATAACAAAAGAATGTGAGTAGCACAGTATCACTAAGGAAAGGAAGACACATAGAGGTGCACAAGAGATACAGACAATAAAGGCAAATACTATTGCAGACACAAGACTGCATTATCAGTAACATCAGGCACTATCTATGGGTGGATACATAGGTAGACAGATACAAATAGGCAAATGTGAATATACCTATAACCATACATAGGCTTGGCAGACATATTTTTACATATATATTTGTATGTACTATAAAAATGTTCTTATACAGTTTAAACATAACAGGAGGCAAAGTTAGGATAACTTCTAAGCTACAAATAAGCACCTTGAGGGAGTAGGTCCCTGGGTCTGCAGACCATGGTCTGGAGACCATGGTCACAGGAGACATCAAACTCAATTGACACAACATGATATACAAAAATATTGTGCTACATCTTACTTCAGTCTCTCCTCATCTGGAGCAAAGAGTGAACAAAATCAAAGATTCATGTAAAAAGTTAGTCCAAAGGACTAATGGACCATGCAAACCTCAACGTATATGACTCAGAGACCAGAACTAGATGGTGCCTGGCTACCAAGGCCAACCACTCAGAAAGGGATCAAAATTAGAGATCCTGAATAGAGTGGGAGAAAAATGAGGAACAAAACTCATAATCTTAAAAAAAAAAATCAGACTGGTGAAACCCCTGAGACTATGGCCCCAGATCACCCTTCAGGCTTGGAGTTGATCTCACTCCTATGTCTTAACTCTCAGCCAAACAATAGACAGGGATATGAGCTGAAAACCTGCAACAGGGAGATGTGCTCCTTATGTTTTGGTTCTCTAGTACAGCTCTAATAGTAAACGCCACAAATGGGTGGCTTTAACAAACAGGGGTTTATTCTCTTACAGTTTTGGAGGCCAGAAGTCTGTGTTCAGAGTGCCAGCTCTAGGGGCTGGGTGAAGGCCCCTGGACCTTGGGATTCAGCTCTGCCTCTTGCTCCTGGACCATTGGAGCTGGAGGCATCTCTTAACTCAGGCAGCTGCTAGCTGCTGAGGCTGACAAACCCAAGGTGAACAAGTAAAATAGCACAGTCCCAAGATTATCAAACTACATCGCAGGCCACTAGTTCAAGTCCAGAGACAGTCCCAAGAATAGCAAACAACACACCAGACCACTCACTGATGACTCAGCCAAAACGTAGGATCTAAGTCTGCCAAAAGCTCAGAGACCTTTCTCAAAGCTATCTTCTTAAATATTGTGAGCAGACCACATCCCTAAGGCTGCTCCAGTAGATTCCACGATGGAGTTGATTACCAGTCTCATTATGGGGAATAACTACATCCAGCTGCCAGCCACTCATATCCAGGCCCAGCCAAGGTGTCACAAAACTTAACTAGCACACTTGGGAACAGTCAACCATGAGAGATCAGAAGGGCAGCATTTGCACAGGGAGAAATGTAGGGAGGCAGGAATGCATAGGCAAGAAGGACAGAGGGAAAGGGTAATCACAGGGAGGAAGTGGGAGGTGAAATGTTACACTGAGGGGAATGTAACCAGTATCACAGAACAAAATGTGTATATGAACCATTGAATGTAAAGTGAATCTACTCTGTAAAATTTCATCCAAATCGACAGAGAACCAACAATAGCAAACAACAATGGACCATTAACACACAGGATGACATAACCCAGTTGTAGAAGTATCCAAAGTAACTAAGACTACAAGATTGCAAACAGGAACCAGAGATATCAATTGACAAATGAAGACAACTACAAACCAAAAAGAGGGAAAAAACTGTAGTTACGGAACTTCTAAATGGTAGGGAAGTCAAGACAACTACTGGATAGAACAGACTATTCTAAACTTGGGAAGAAATTATAAATCACAGGGTAACCTCAAAGAAAAATGATAAACCTTCCCACAAAAATAAAAAAGAGGACCAGTACAAATATTTAGCCAATACTAAAACAATAGCAACAAAGGAAGTGATAACACGATTCATAAACAAAACAAGCTCAGCACAGAAAATTATATGGAACAAAGAAACCAACACCATGAAAAAGCACATAATAAAATGACAGCAACAAATTCATATCTGTCAAAAATTACATATCTCACAAGGGACTTACTTCAAGATTTACAGAAAACTCCAACACTTCAACAAAAAAAAAGATTAACAATCCAATTTAAAAATGGGCAGAAGATATGAATGGACATTTCACCAAAGAGAATATTCAGGTGGCCAGCAAATACATGAAGAAATGCTCATGATCGTTAGTCATCAGAGAGATGCAAATCAAAACAACAATGAGATACAATCTCACCCCAGCACTAATGGCAAAGTTCAACAAGACAGAAAATGGCAGATGCTGGAGAGGATGTGGAGAGACCGGGACTCTCATACACTGCTGGTGGGGCTGTAAAATGATACAACCACTGCAGAAAAGAGTGTGGCAATTCCTTAGAAAGCTGGAATTAGAAATACCATTTGACCCAGCAATCCCATTACTAGGTATATAGCCTAAAGAAGTGAGAGCCAGGAGGACAAGAACAGATATATGCATACCCATGTTCATCACAGCACTATTTACAATAGCAAAAAGATGGAAACAACCTATGTGCGCATCAGCATAAGAATGGATAACCAAACTGTGGTACATACACACAATGGAATACTTTGCAACACTAAAGAATAATGCAGAATCTGCAAAACACCGCATAGCATGGATGAACTTGGAGGACATTATGCTGAGTAAAAGAGTCAATCACTGATGGACAAATATGCTATTAGTTCATTATTGTAAAAAGTCAAAGAAAGGTTTATATATGGAAGG
>NW_006921639.1:14572995-14576934 GCF_000298275.1 Orycteropus afer afer
GCATTGACCCATGTCACTTTAGTTTTGTGCATTTCACAGTAGATAAATTATATTTCAACAAAATGCATTTAAAAAAATTCACCAAAATCATAGTAAAAGTTGTATTTTTTTTTTTTTTTTAAAAAAAGGAAAGATAAGGTATGGGAGGAGGAATGAAGGAATGACAGCCATTTAAAAATATCCAAGTTGTGGCCAAGTGGAAGAGGAAGCCAATTTATTCTGTGTGCCTAGGAGAGCACCAATGGTGAATACAAGAGGTTTTCTAACAATTAGATCAACTGATGAGTTCTTATTTGTCAGAATGTTGTATAGTTGAAATTGGGTCGAAATGTGTCTCCCCAAAATATGTGTTTTAAATCCTCACTTCTATGTCTGTGTTATTTGGGAATGGATTGACTTTATTATGCTAAAGAGGCAGGATTAGTGTAGGGTATAACTTGAGTTATTCCCTTTTGAAATACAGAAGAGATTAAACAAGCCAGCAGAGCAGAGATGGGGGAAGAGAAAGGCCAAGCCATATGAAGATCCCCCAGGAGCAGAAGCTCACAAGAGACAAGGACCTTTCTTCTGAGACAAAAGGGGAAGCCTACCCCAAGAGCTGGCACCCTGAATTTGGAGTTCTAGCTTCCTAAATGGTGGGGAAATAAATTTCTGTTTGTTAAAGCCTTCCATTTGTGGTATTTCTGTTATAGAGCACTAGATAATTAAGACAATAGTATAAAAAGAATCCATGCATGAGATAAGAGTGAATGGATGAGGCATTATATAGGTATCCAAGTCTAATATGATTTTGAGGTCCAGGAAGAACTCACATGAAACTTATGCACACAGCTTTGAATTGTTATAACTAATTACAAATACAAATTTTCTTCCCCTTTTTGCTTGTTAGTCCACTCATGGGGGCTAGACCAGTGCCCTTCACTTGAGCACCTGATAAATGCTTACTGAATAAATGAATGTTGTCATTGTTGTGTGCTGTTGAGTCGGACCCAACTCATAGAAACCCCTCCTTGGGTTGCCGAGGCAGTATCGCTACAGAAGTAGATTGCCCAGCCCAAAATATTTTTTTGATGATGGTGATGATACGGTCAATAATATTTGACTAGTAGATTAATGAACAAAGACTGATGTTAAATATTAGCAAAATTTATTTTTCCTGTACTGCTTATTGACTAAAGCAGTTCTTCCTCATTTCAGTAACATTTCTTTTTAACACATGGGATTGTTTTGAGTCTGAAATGACTCCACGGCAACTAACAACAACAACATTTCTTTAACAATCTTTTACATAAAGGTTGAATACAATATGCTGAACAGCCTTCAGATAGCTCACAATTTGGAAAAAAAGCAATATATTTTGTATTTTACCAAGGATACCCACACTCGTTATCTCTCTCTAATCCTCAAAACAGTTCTGTGAGGCTGACATTTTTCAAATAAGAGAAGCGAGACCTGGAGATAGGAAGGAACTTGTTCAAGGACAAAAAAAAAGCTCAGTAAGTAGCTGAGAGTCTCAACCACAGCAAGTCCTAAATCATATGCTCTTTCCACAGTATGTCAAATGCCTCTGACAAAGGCCCTTTATGAAGTGGAGAAGAAAGTTTTGTGCTTCCATCTGGTCAAGTTGGTCATATTCACCTATGTCTCATTTTCTCCATGTGCCTTTCTTCTTAAAGTCTTGCACTCAGTAAAACTGACTGTTCATCAGAGGATATGGTTGTGGTTTGCCTGGGTACTGAGCTGACAGTGATGTTATGTGAACATGACCACGACATAAGTTGTCTTTATAAATATCCATTCCTTGCAGGCTTGTGAAACTACTCATTTGAAGTCTGAGCCTCTTTGGCAGGGACACAGGGACAGGGCATCTGTAGGTTGGCACAGTTACCCTAGGCTAGTCCATCACAAGCCACCTCACTTAAAGGAGGATTGGAAGCTGGCGCAGTGGTTTAATACCAGGACTGCTGGCAGCTCCTACCTTGTGACCTGGGACTGCAAGGTGATCTGTGAATAAAGGCTCCAAATATCATCAGACATTCTCCTAGGGTATGCTTGCTGCTGAGCAAGTGGTTTGGAGAAGAGATGTCTATTGAATGTGTTCAGTATTTCCCTTTCCTCTCCAATCACATTGTCTCTCACTGTTTTTCTCCCTCCTTGAGGAACCAGCAGAAAAGTAACATATTCTCTTGATAAACAGATGAAGTTTCCTCACATTTATTTATCTAATAAATATGAGCATGTATGCTCTCTGCCTGATGCTGGCTAAGTTCTAGGAATAGAAAACTGAAAAAGGATATTTCTGTGATCAGTGAGTCACAGTCCAGTGTGAAGGACTAAAATAAGCAAACAACTAAAATAATGGATTGTTAGTTTCATTATTGAGGTATCTGCAGATGTTATAACATGTATTCCTGAAGAAATTACCAAAATCAGTAAAATACAAATGATAAACAAATGCATATTAAAAAAAATTTCCAAAACTAAGTAAGTTTGGGCCTAAAATGATTCACCACATATAAGGTAAATTCATGAAAAAATAACAACATTTAAATGTATTCTAAGAAACTTTATTTTTCAGTAATTTTCTTTGTTTGAATAAAGATTCCAGCAGAAGCAAATATTGACCTTTTCTATAAGAAAGCTTCTCTTCTTCATGACCCTTATTATTACTTAAACGATTTTGATCATGTAACTATTGCATATTATTAAAAAAAAAAAAAAAAAAAAAAAAAACAGTAACACCATTTTTAATGCTTTATATTTTCTTTGGAGTTTCTACTTGCCTTTATTTTATTCTTCAGGTCTGCTTTTTATCATCTTCTTTAGGCTTTTTCCACAGTCCTTCTGGTTTTTCTTTTCATAATTTTCTTGAGTTAAATCAATTTGATCTCTGAAGACCCCTCACAATACTGCCACTACAGATCACTGGCCAGAGCATGATTACATGGCCAACTGAGTGCAAAAATAAAATTCAATTGCTGATTAATTCACATATATCCTCAGGTAGCTTTCTGTGCCAGTTTGGAGAAGGCTCAGCTATGCATATGAGAGAATAAATAAATATCATTTAAACATGATAGAGCTTTGTTTCTCTATCACAAAGAGAAATCTCCCTCGGCAGTGTAGAACTTGTATAGTGGCCTCATATTGTCACCAGGGACATAGTCTCCCATCTTTCTTTCCTATCATCCTCTGTCCACAGCTTTAATTCTCAAGGAAGCCACTGATCAAAATGAACATTAGAGCTCCAGATACCATGTTTATACTCCAGGAAATCAGAGGAAAAAGAGGGAAACTTTTCCTTTCTTTTAAAGGTATCTCCATGCAGGCCCCCTCAGAATGTATCTGCTATAAATAAAGGGCCAGAACTTGAAAACACAGCCATCATAGTTGTAAGGGACATAAAATTATACATACCCAACCCTATATATGTATATGTGTGTGTTTGTATGTATATTCATGCAATACCCATAGGGTCTTAGTAAAGACAAACTGGAAGTTGCCCAACAGAAATACCACCATGTCCCAAGGCATGAAGTACTATCTTGAGGAACAACTCTCACTTTAAGTGGAAGAAAAAGGGAAGAAGAAGAAAGAGGGAAGAGGAAGAGAGGAACAAGAAGGAGGAGAAGAGTAGGAGACCAAGAAGAAGAGGTAACAGCAGCAGCAGCAGGAGTAATTCTCAGCGAGATTCAGGTAGAAAGAAACAGGTTAAAAAAACTGTAAGGAAAAAAAAGGGTAGGGAGGTGAATCTGGAAGAAAAAATGTCTACAACCAAAAAGTATGGCTGAAAATTTTCCACATTTGCTATATATAGAAATCTACATATTTTAGATCAATCTATATGCTGAGCAAATAATCCGAGAAGCTGGACTGTATGAAGAAAAATGTGGTATCAGGATTGGAGGAAGAATCATTAACAACCTGAGATATGCAGAC
>NW_006921639.1:14577599-14656967 GCF_000298275.1 Orycteropus afer afer
AGGGCAGTGTTTCGTTCTGCTGTGCATGGGGTCGCTATGAGTCGGAAACGACTCGATGGCACTTAACAACAACAACAACATATTTTAGAATCTCACCAAACCCCAAATAGAATAAACAAAAAGAAACCACACCATGGCACTTCATAAATTGCTAAAAATAAGTGATAAAAAGACATATTAAAACACGCCTGAAAAAAATAAACCATAGTGCCTAAGACACTTCATTGCTAACCAGAAGGCTAGCAGTTCAAACTCACCAGCCATTCCTTGGAAGGAAGGTTGGGCAATCTACTTCTGTAGGGATACTGCCTCAGAAACCCAAGGAGGGGTCACTATGAGTCGGGTCCGACTCGAGGGCACATAACAACAACAACAACATGTACAAAAGAACAAGATTAGAATGACTGCAGATCAGAAAAGATGCCAAGTAGAACATAGAGAAATGATATATTTAACGTTAGGAAAAAATAATGCTAAACTAAGAGCCAGCAAAATGAACCTATATCCTTTCAAATATGAAGGTGAAATAAAGCCATTTCTAAGAAGCAAGCAAGAGTGAAGAGGATTATTTTCCGCATGTCCACACTAACGTAATATTAAAGGATGTTTTTTGTGCAAAAGGATAATGTTTTCAAAAGGAAACTCGTATTTATACAAAGAAATAGTAACACTGGAAATGGCTAATACGGGAATTATATATATAAAAAAAAGTATGTGTGTATATCACTGTTGCTGTTGTTATGTGCCGTCGAGTTGGAGGGGTTGCTGAGGCAGTACCACTACAGAAGAAGATTGCCCAACCTTCCTTCTGAGGAGTGGCTGGTGGGTTTCAACCGCTAGCCTTCTGGTTAGCAGTCAATTGTCTTAGGCACTATGCTACCGGAGCTCCCGTATAAATCACTACCCCTCCCTTTTAAAAAAATTCTTTAAAAGGTAATTGTCCAAATAAAAAACAGTGAAAATATATTGAGCGATTTATAAATATTTAGAAATATATGACAAAAATAACACAAAGTAGTATGGAATAGTATTATCCTATTATCCTGTTGTAAGGTATTGCATTGCCCAGGAAGTGAATATTAGTAAAAGATATTCAGTGATAAGCTGAAGATGGTTATTGTAAAGCACAGAGCAAACACACACACACACACACACAGATAAACTAGAACATTAAAAATATTAAGTTGATGAGAAAGCAGGAAAAGAGGGCAAGGAACAAAGATATATAGGACAAAGAGAAAACAAATAGCTAAATGGTAGAATTAAAACTAAATATATTGATAACTTTATTAATTATAATCAGAATGCAGAGAATGACTGAATCTTAAAAAGCAAGACTCAACTATGTGCTATGAATAATAATAATAAAAACTATTTTAAATGTAAATAAAAGTAAAATAATGGAAAAACTACACAAAGAATGAAATAGCTACATTAATAACAAAGTGGATTTCAGAAGAGAAATATTACCAGAAATATGGCACTAGCCATTTAATATTGAAAAATGACAAATACATCAAGAACATAATACTAATAAATATGTAAGAAGCATCTAACAGAGCATTAAAATACATAAAGCAAAAACTTAGAAGCTGAGGAAAAACAGAAACACTCACAGCTATAATTAGAGATTTCTACCCTCATATCTCAGTAACTAATGACAAGGATTCAGTAAGGGCCAAAAGACTTGAACAAAAATTACAAATCAACTTGCCTTAATTGATATTTACATCAATTCACAACACAACAGTGTACACATATTTTTCAAGTACACATAAAATTTTTATCAAGTTAACTACAAAGCTTAGCTCAAATATTTAGAAAGTACAGTATCAGATAGAGTTTGTTCTGACCACTCAGCCACAAAAATTGAATAGGAAATAATTACACATACATACACACAAGGTTGGAAAATTCTCAATTGTTTTGAAATTAAGCAACACATTTTTTAAAAATCTATAGGTTAAGAATAAACTACAAGGGAAGTCACTAAATATTTTAAACTGAAGAACACAAAAATGTTTACATATCAAAATGTATGGAATGGAGCTAAAGCAGTATTTAGAAACAAATCATCTCTGTAAATAATTATAGTAGAAAAGAAGATAGTTTAAAAATCAGTTATCTAGGTTCCAATATTAGCAAGCTAGGAAAGAAAAGAACTCAGTGTAAGTGAAAAGAAATAAATAACAAAAATAATAATAAAAATTAATAAAATAGGAAACATACACTTGAGAGAGAGAGTGAAACAAAAATTGCTTCTCAGAAAAGCTGAGAAAATATATTTCTAGCTATTTCTAGTTAAAAGAGAGAGAGAATTTTTTTTTTTTTTTTTTTTACCATTGTATTATTTCAGACAAGAATCATAAATGAATGCTGAAATTAGGGTATCAATGCAAGGTGAAAAATAGGACATTTACAGAGGTTGAAAGTGTCTTCCTACAAGATAGTTATTAAAGAGAAGCAAGTAACTTTAGAGTGAAGAACTTGACAGACACCACTCTAATCAAGTCATTATAGTTCTTATCATCACCAAAGATGAGACCTATAGACATCATAGACCCTCTGAATACATTGGGAAGAACACAGTATCACTTTGCTATATTCCTTCCCAAAATACATAAGCTGAATTTTAAAAATGTGGAAATATCAGACAAATCAAATTGAAGGATATTCTACAGAATAATGTGTCAAGGTCATGAAAAACAAAGAAAGAGGGAGGATCTGACCCAGACACTAGGAGAGCAAGGAGACACGACAAAGAATGCAATGTGTGGTCCTAAATCATATCACAGGTCAGCAAAAGGACACTAATGTGACAGCCAATGAAATTTTGAGTAGTCTGTAGTACAATGTTAATTTTCTGTGTTTGATAATTATATTATGGCTACACAACACATTGAGATTTGGTGAGGTTGGATTAAATTTGTACATAAACTCTAAACTATTTTTTGCAAGATTTTTTTAAGTCTGAAATTATTTCTAAATGAAAACTTAAAAAAGACATTTCTGGGATGGGAAAGAAACCTCTGCTCTTTGAAAAAGTCTGTGAAGGAAATAAAATAGCAAACCATTGACTGGGAGAAAATTTGTAGAACACACATCTGACAAGGACTTCTATAAGAATAAACAAACAATTTTGATAATCATAAAAAGACAAATGACTTACAAATGGGAAAACATTTTAATAGATACTTCACAAAAGATGTCTGAATGTCAAATAACACATGAAAATATAGGAGAATAATTGAATGATTTCAAGGTATTGAAGAATTTTCTAAGATATATCACTGACTCTGCATATCCCCCAAATATAATTGAAAAAAAATCAAGAAAATTCATCATGTCGGAATTGTAAATATCCCTCCAAAGGACAATAAATAAATTTGAAAGGTAAACTACAGACTTGTTGAAGGTATTTGTTAACACCTTAAAGTGACAATTTAGTATACAGCTTATTTTGGCTCCTCAAGAGTCTGTGCAGTTTTCAGTTTTACTCATTTCAGAAGTGTGTAAGCAATTTACAATAAGAACATTGGAAAAGTTTTGTAAAAAATTAAAATATTGATAAGTTTCTTATTAACATTCAGCATAACTACCATCTTGTTACACATATTTTGAGTCAATTTTTGAACTCTGTAATAACTTTCCTTAGCTGCTGGTCATTGGTAGAAAGAATTGCATTTATGTATTTGACCTCAAGATCCTCTAAAAAACACGGTTCTGATGAACAAATAACAGATAATTTAGACTTGATCCCATGAGGAAGAGTCTAATGAAGACAGATAGGTGACCGAGGTGGCCCAGCAAAGGTTCACCCTCCTCTGAGCTACTGTCTGAAAAAGTGTCATTCAGACATAGTTGCACTTGATAGAATTAAAGCTAAAAATTTTCAAAATCCACAAAATAAATGGAAAAGCAATGTAAATAACTATATTCTCAAACGACATTTTTGTAACTTTGTAGCTTAAAGCTATGACTTTCATAACGTATGTGTAATTTTCTACAAATGCTCCAATCACAACCACTTATTTTTTTTCCTTGTGTAGTCCTATCAGTTCTTTCATCTGTACATTCGAGTCTATATTTACAGATGCATATGCATTCATAATCATCACACCTTCTTGAGTAGTATTTTTAGCAGTGTTATATCATCCATCTTTGTTCTTTACAAAAGACACAAAGTGTAGGACAAGGTTATATTATGAGTATGCATCAATTCGTAAATATATATATTCTTAAAGAGTTGATATTCTCTATTCTTTTTATATGAATACATACATATGCAAACATGTACACACATACATGTCATATATGTGTATGCATATATACATACGAGTGACTACTTCTTAGATGGGAAGAAACAGTGCTTTATAATTGAGGCACAGGGGAGAGGCAAATGTGGGATTCAGTCTGCTGAGACTCTGACATTGAAGAACAGAAGGCCATAGTCTTTTCTACTTTCTGCCAAGCTGTGGAGAAGAGGAAAACAACTTTCAAGAGAAGAACTAAAAACCACTGGGAATTGCTTTAATAGCTAAATGAGGAAAATGCAAAGATAAGAGAAACCATCACAGATAAGATTTAGCCTTCAGTAATGAAACTAGCTAGGAGTCACAGTTTAGCATTTTTAACTGTAAATTAAACTAGTGTTGAGCATTGACAGGCCTAAGGATTTTGAAATATACATCATATACCAAAAACAAACAAACAAACAAACACACTGTCGTTGAGTCGTACCCGACTCAGTGACCCCTCCTTGGGTTTCCGAGGCGGTATCACTATGGAAGTAGATTGCCCAACCTTCCTTCTGAGAAGTGGCTGCGGGTTTGAACCGCCAGCCTTCTGGTTAGCAGTCAAATGCCTTAGGCTTAAGTGATGTCCAAATTCCCCCATTCTTCCCCAAGGAGGGTGACCCAGCCAGGTTAGGATTATGGAGTCTGAAATGGAATTCCTTACCCATGACAACTGAGGACATGAAAAGAATGAGCAAAGTAGAAGTCTGGGTCAAAATGTCAAGAACCAAGAAGCTAAAGGGAATGTTTAAAAAATTACTAACAACAAATGAGAACAAACAGCCAAAATTAGAAGTGGCACTAAAATTAGCCATATAGCAAGTAACCCACGGTCAGGGAGACAAGAACAGGTAAAACAAATTAAAAGAAGGGAAGGGAGATTTCTGAGTGATACTGAAAAATGTCTTCTGGTGTTTTTAACTTAGGAGGAAGAATTGAAGCTTAGGGCACAGAATGCAAAATGTGGGTTAGCTGGCTTTAATGTTTCAAGGATCAGATGAAACAGGTGAATACAATGCTTTGCCAAGTCATTTTGGAGGCCGAGACAAAAGGAAAAGTCTTTATTTAATATTCTGATGTTTTGTTCGTAATAGATTTTCTGCATTCATTTTGATTTAAAAATAAAAACTGCATTAAAATATTTATCAACTATTAAGATTTTTGGCACCCTTAACATTTGTATTTGAGGTGAGTGCCTCACTCCCCTGACCCTAGTCTAGTCCTCAGAAAATAAAAAAGGAGCTATAACAAATGTTAAACTCACATCTTCTAATTATGGTAAATACGTAAAGAAGGAAAAAGTCATTAATGATTATAATCAAGTGAGGCATGGTACATAAACAAAAACCACTCAAAGTCTAAAGGATACTAAACATATGTAACTGAGTATACAAAATCAGCTACAAAAATGGTGACAAATTTTAGTCCTCACTCTGATAATGATGTCAATAGAGTTGTTTGATTTGCTTCAAAGCAGTCATCTTAAGACATGATTTCCTGATTCCAAAGTGAGCCTGATTACCTAAAATATTTCTGGAATTTTTTTTTTTTTTTTTTTTTTTTTTTGAAAATGCCTCCCAGGCTTATAGTTTCCCATAATAATTATTTACACTTGGACAGCACTGCATTTTGCAAAACATTTCATATACATTTATATCTTGGGAGCTCTGGGGACATAATGCCTAAGGCATTTGACTGCTAACCATAAGGCTGGTGGTTCAAACCCACCAGCCACTCTTCAGAAGGAAGACTGGGCAATCTACTTCTGTAGAGATACTGCCTAGGAAACCCAAGGAGGGGTTGCTATGAGTTGAAATTGACTCGACATTATATACCAGGTTTGAAAGAATGGTGGCAATCTTCCACTGTATTCAATGGTGTTAAGATAAGCTGCCTGTGAAGAATTCCCATTTCTTCCCTTAACCAGCACACAAAGTAAAGACCACTGACATTAAGTAAAAGCAAGTGAACAACAGAGTGAACCAGAGAACCTGGGTTCATTGGCACTAGGGCACCATTCACGACAATTCACTGATACAAGTTTTGTTATAAATTTTCAATAAAACTCAAAATTAGCCATTGACTGAATGGAAGAAATCAGGACTTCGGGTCTCCAGGCTAGTGATCGTTCCATTACACTATGTTAAGTGTTTATATAAAATCTTTAAAAATCTTAAATCATAGAAAATGATGCTTCTTTTATAGTACCCCTCACTATTATTTAAAGTATGACTTATTAAATGTTTACTAATGAAAAATGTATATTCATCTCTTACCTATTTCAATATTCTATTACTGGAATATCTAAATATTGTGATTAAGTCTACCAAGAGGCACTTTTACCACCACCCCCCCCCCCATCACAAACACCTGAATCCCTTAGTGCCTAAAGGAAATTATCCTCAAGGCCTTCCAATTTACTTCTATGTTTAGGCATGAGGGAATTATTTGGAGAAAAGTGAAGTTGATTTGAAGTAAATGATGCTGTATGATAAACATGATTTCCAGTATATTCTGTATGTTAATTCCAGTTATCTACTTAAACTCAGATGGTATTCATACCTCCTATGAGATGAGATGAGCTATCAGTTGCTGGTTGCACACAGAAGCAGTTAAATCCCAGTGACAGTAGCTTTGCCTCACAGAGAATTTCCTCTATTTACTTAAATATCTTTGTTTTAGTGCCACCTTGTCAAAGTGCCCTTCTGTCTCTGAACTTCATGAGTATATGCAGACATGGCATGAACATGACACCTTTTCCTCTCTTTGATATTACTGCCAAGAGAATAATTTTTTCTTTATCATTCAAGTGGTCAAGCAGCTAGTGAGCTTACCGTACGATGCTGGTTTTTACTGAATATTAGACACAACCACAGTCATCTTTATCTATATGTGGCCAGGTACATTCACTCATATTCTCTTTCTCTCCCCCTCTCTCTCTCACACACACACACACGATCATTCATTCCTACAGTACTTTGTGATTCATCTTTTCCATCCTGGTTCATTGTCTTGGACAGAGAAACTTATAAAAAGAGAATATTCTGCTAACTACCACTGTACTTTAACATCAACAGAGCTCCTAACTGGCAGAAAACACTCTTTTCCCTTCCTTTCTCATTATTGCTTCAGTTCCTTATTTATCCCTGTCCACTAAGATTCCATGTCCTAAATCCATTTTAAGCTCTTCAAGCTCTCTCATGTAATAATCCATTTATTGTCCTTTATATTGTCTCAACTCTAGGAACTCTCCCTCATCAACATTCTATACTTAGCCTTTTCCCTTCTCTTTCTTAGCCAAACTCCCTTATCATAGGCTGTGTGTTCACTGGGCCGTGTTCCAAGTCACTTTAAAAAGTAGCATAGTAGGAAACAAATCCATGGCAACAGGTAATATGTAAACAGGTAAGAATAACATAACTTATTACCTATCCCACCCACAAAGTGACAACGTGACACTTAGGATTATAATTACCTAAAGGGGTACTTCTAATGCTGGAGAATTTTAGGTAAACTTGTAGGACCACAGTATTTTCAGACATGTAGCTGTGTCTTTTAATGCATGTTCAATCCCTTAAGTGCTTGCTGATACATTAGAAATAAAATACAGTACTCCATCAAGGAATGATGACGTAACCAAAATGTTTTGGGCTCTTTTGATCTCTTTTCTCTTTCAGGTCTTAGACACGGCAGTTTGTTTTTGTCATCATGTGCCATCCAGTTGATCCCAACTCACAGTAACACTGTATGACAGAGCAGAACTCCCCTAAGGTTTCCCAGGCAGTAGGTTGGGCAATCTACTTCCATAGTGATACCGCCTCAGAAACCCAAGGAGGGGTAGCTATGAGTCGGGTCCAACTCGACAGCACATAACAACAACAACAACAATCTTTATGGGAGAAGATCATCCAGTCTTTCCTCCCATGGAGCGGCTGTTGGGTTTGAACCTCTGACCTTTGGGTTAGCAGCTGAGTGCTTGTTGTGCCACCACAACTCCTTAAAAGCGGATTACATCATAATATTTGGACAAGTTAGACCAGAAGCAAGTAATGATAACACTCTTCTTTAGTGAAGGCTTTTTCTTGGAAACAGAATTGGAAGAAACAGATGGTGGTAGGTCACAGTGGATCAGTTGCAATGGATGGACAATATGGATGAGTCTCAACATACAAGAGTCACCATGGGCATTAGGCAGTGATGTAGATCTGACTTAGACTGCTCTTGTGAGGAAAAACTACTGAACACCATTATTATTATTATTATTATTATTATTTGATGAAAAGAGCCCTGTGGATTGTTTTTGATCTCTCTCTCTCTATATATATATATTAACAAAGAAGAGAAAGACAACTTGGTTATTTCTTAGTAACAGCAAGAAAGACATTTTCCCTTGAAAATGTGCAAGATACATTTATACTGGGGGGTGGGGGGGATGAAAAACCTTTTGATCCAGAATCTGTGGTTTGCTTTTATTCTTTAGTACACAGGAATATCCGAAAACACACAACACTAAGGCATGCAGCCTGATCGAATGATAATCTCTTATAATGCACCTCTATTTAAAGCAACAAACAGATGGAGAGTTTATGAGCAAGGCTGGTAAAAGTAAAAGCAAATGATTGCAATAGTTGTACTTTTAATAGGATTCCCCACAATCTAAAACATTATTCCTCAAGGAACAAATTGTTCTATAAAATCATGGTACTTAGGAAAGAGACAGTTGCCCTAGCATTGCTGAGACAACAAAGGACTCCATCCTGGCTTTGTATTGTTCGTCCTGCATTGACAGGTCTCTAAAGTCATATCAGAGTCCTGAGGGAAGGCAAACTGAAATGTTGGCACCATTATCCCCAAGGAAATATAGCTCAGTAGAGAAGAGTGAAAGGAAGACAAAGAAGAAAAGGTATATGAAACATGCCTAGGCTTTGACTGAATTTATTACTTGGAGAACAGAGAAAACAAAGTATTTCAGGCTCTTCTAATTCTCTACTTTGAAAAATGAGGTTTGGGAAATATCTACTCATTTAAGATAAACATGCACCATGGCTTCCTCTGCTGCCGATTCAGACCAAAGTCTAGTTCAAGGACAACAAATCTTGTGGTACAAACAATGTAACTGCAAACAAACAAATACTAATTCATTATCATCACCCCTTTCTAAGAGAAACAAAACTCACGAGAGCTCTATCACTATGACGAATATGCAGTAGCGAAAGCCTTTATGTAAATTATAATTAAAGCTAATCTCAATTAGGGTTATTACATCATTTTGGAAGAAAACGAAGAAATCAAGAAGAGGAAAACAATGTGGTCAATAACTCACTCCGAAACTATTTTTTGCCTCCAGAGCTCACATTGAGGGAGACATTCCTGGGCATGATACAAATGGTTCTGACATTAAGAAAAGTAAACAAGTAAGAAAAATAAAGATGGAAAAATTCTGTGGTCAGTTCACAAGTGCTTTTTTATTGTTTGAGGCAGGGTTAAAGCCTTTTATAAAGACAAGGATATATGTGCCACTAGATTGAATATGACATCGGACTAATCTAGCTGCCCTTGCACAGAACTCTGGCTGCCCATAATATGCCATGTACAAAACATGTGTTGATGCTTCTAAACAAAGAGCCAGGGTGGGACCTAATGCAGCTAATTTAATGCATTGTCCCAGTGCTGCTTTTCAGATCAAACAGGGAAAAAAAAAAAAAAAAAAAGGGTATCAACTCTGGTTATTAATCCCTTGGAGAGATAAAGGCAAACATTCAATATCCTCTAATTATTAATAGTCTTGACGGTTTTAATCTAAACTTGTCTGAATAACTGATTACTGAAGATTGCACAATCTACAAGCAGTACTCCTGCCAGTCTCAATGCATGTCATTCAAGGACCATGTTGACTCATTAGGCTAGAGGCTATGCAAGTGGACTAGAGCTAAAAGAGTAGGTTCATCCTGGGAAGTTCAGGGCAGAGACTTACAATACCAATTCCATAGTCCCTTGGTATCTATCTGGAACCCAGGGAGGATTCATGTTTAGGCCTGACTAGCCTCAAACTAACCTAACACTAGGGGATTTAGGCCAAAAACACTAGACCTACATTTAAACAAGTAAAAATAAATGCCATTGTTGTAAAGAGAAACCTGTTCTTCAAATATCTTCCAGAGTGATTTTACTGGTGCACCAGTAAGTGAAATGAAATTACAGTCACAAATATGGCACAATCATGCTTCTTTTCCATGTGACATTGATACTGGAACACAGACATGGATGCATAACAACGCAGAAACATCTCACAAGCTATGGCTTTCATTTCTGGCAGGTACTGAGAAAGATATCACGTTGAAAGGGTCTTTGCCTTCTATAAAACCTTTTTGGGCTATTCAGTGTTTTCTATAGTTTTCATTTTATTCTTTAACCTCCTGACCTATTACTCTATCTTTCATCACTTCACTACTTTTAAATAGCACCTGAAGGAGCAAACCAACCCCAAACACAATAAAGCCATAGGCATATCTGGAGGTGTGTGTGATTAAAAAATAATAAGTCCCTGGTATCACCAAACCCTCATTGTGGGAAAGATTCCTAATGTCAGAAAATATTCAAGGCAAGGACTAGATTTAGAAATGAATGAAATAAGGAAAAGTCTATGTTTTTGTAGTCTGGGATGTAGGGAAAGCTGTTGACCCCACCACCTGCCTGTCAGTTTGTGGTCCTGTGGTGGCTTGTACAGTGCTATGACGCTGGAAGTTATGTCATCAACATTTCAAATACCAGCAGGTTCACTCATGGTGGACACTTTTCAGTAAAACTTCCAGCCTAAGACAGACTAGGAAAAAAAAGGCTGGTGATCTCCTCTGGAAAATTAACCAATCAAAACCTTCTGAATCACAACAGAGTATTTTCTGATATAGTGCAGGAAGATGAGTTCCCTGGGCCGGAAAGTCCTATGCAGTAGTTGCTGTAGTAGACTCAAACATACCAACAGTCATTAAGATGGTGCAGGACCAGGCATCATATTGTTATGTTACATATAAAGTCCATGAATCGGAGCCCACTCCGTGGTAACTAACAAAAACTTGTACTCCAGTACAGGGATTGTAACAACATAATGCTGGCCACCAACACATGACCTGGCTAAGAATTTATACCTTCTGTTCTCAGAGAAACTACAAACTGAAACTCATGGCCTGTGATAGAAGATGGGGGGAATAGTATGCATATGTAAACTATAAGAGATTAAGATTTAACAGGAAAAAGGGAGAGTAGTCTTTCCTTAAACTGCAACTGTTTCACTAAGATAAGCCCACAGCACAATGGTATCAGAGTGCTGACACTCAATAGGCAAGCTGAAGACAGGAGTTTCTTTCACTCGACTAGAGTCAACTGAGCATGCTCAAGGAGGCCCCAGGTGTGACCTCTGCTCCCCTGTGAGCAGTGGAGAGACCAGGCAATCTATCATGGTGTTCGTCCTGTCAGCCCTGGTGCTTCGCTGCCACTGTCTGTCACCCTGGTGGATGAGACCTGCTTAAGGGCAATCATGTCAATCTCTATGTGGCCACTCAGTCTAAGGCAGAAGGATGATCTTGACAAGCCAGGCAAAGTCAGCAGAAGGTACCAAAAGCTGAAGTCACAGTTTTCACACAGAGATGCGATTTGGGCCATGATTTGTGATTTAGCTTTTTATTTTTGTTTTCCCTTTTTCTTTCATTCTCATGAAATAGGCTAAGGTATACAGAACTTGGCTTCAGAGCTGGTCATCTCGGATGAATCTGTTGCCCTCAGAGTTTTTCCCGTAGTAAATGTAGCGACATTTCCCCAGAACACCTACAAATAAAAAGAAGCACATGGTTACTGGTGGTATAATTAGTACAGCAGGGAAATATTGGTGCAATGGTATGGTATCCCAGCCAATGGGTGCCAGAAATGGCCTAAATCCCAGAAGGAAAGGACCTTCTTGTCCTCAGAGCTGACATCCAACGAGTTCTACAGAGTACAGGCTCTTAGCTCCCAGAAATAACATTTTCCTGCATGATTTCTCTTCCACAGTTTAGTGTCTTTTCTCAGTTGGCCAATTACTCCTCCAAATACAGCACACAATCCTACTCTTTCCAGGTTCCCTTCCAAAACCAAAAACCAAACTCACTGTCATTGAGTCAGGTCTGACTCATAGTCAGACCTTGGGTTTCCAAGGTGGTATCACTACAGAAGTAGATTGCCCAACCTTCCTTCCAAGGAGTAGCTGGTGGGGTTTGAACCACCAGCCTTAGCAGTCAAATGCCTTAGGCACTATGCCACCAGAACGCCCAAGGTTTCTAAAACTGGAAAATCAAGAGTTTAAAGGTGGACCAAGGAATCCTGGTGGTGCAGTGGTTAAGCACTTGGTTGCTAACCAGAAAGTTGGCAATTCAAACCTACCAGCTGTTTTACAGGAGAAAGATGTGGCAGTCTGCTTCTGTAAAGATTACAGCCTAAAACCATAAGAGCCAGTCTCTGTCCTATAGGGTCACTATGAGTCAAACTATGGACCCAACTTAACCAAAAGATGTGGAGCCATCTTCCCAGATTTGTGACTAATTTGAAGTGCTTTATCAAGAATCAATATTGTTAACTTTCAGAGAAAACCTTCCAAATCCCAGAAGGCATCAAGTACATAAGGAAGAGTGGTGATGTTGACAAAGTGCCATGTGGAAGGTAACAAGAGCCTCCAACATTTATAAATGGCTTCTTCACACATGCTTCTGGAACTCTCTTCTCACATTCGAATGCATTTATCATCTTCAGTTTAATTTTAAATAAGTTTGTGGCTCCATATATATCTTTCCTCATATATATCTTTTCTCATGCCAGCACATTGTAGGGGGCCTTAACTATGAAAAAACACCTCTGGAATATGTTCAAACTTTTCAATCAAGTCATTATTTATTCTAAACATCCAAATCACCTGCTGCAGCTATTATAAAATCTTGGTAAAATTATTAAGGAAAAATCAGTTTTTCCAAGAAAATATTTATAACTTTAGTTTGCTTTTTTGCCACCTTGCTTTTTTTCTCTTCTAATTTTAGAAAAACTAACTTAAAATTCTGCTGCACTGAACTGTCTCTTTATTAACAGGATTTGAGTCTCTGAAGTGTATGTAGACAACCAGAGAAAACCAAAGAAGAGAAATGTCCATAAAACATTAACTCATGAACCACAAATCTGCCTGTGAAAATAGCTAACTATACGCATAATTATTTTTTCCATCAGTTTGATAGTGTGAAACCAGCAAACACCATTTATTGTTAATTGGGATACATTAGCACTTGGAATTATCCAGGTCCCTCACATTGAAAGTACTAAGAAGTAAACTAACAGACCTGTCCTGGAGGAAGTACAGCCAGAATGCTCCTTGGAAGCAAGAATGGCCAGACTTCGTCTCACCTATTTTGGTCATGTTGTAAGAAGGGACCATTCCCTGGAGAAGGATGTCATGCTTGGTAGGGTGGAGGGTCGACGAAAGAGGGGGAGGCCTTCAACGAGATGCATTGATACAGTGGCTGCGATGATGGGCTCGAGTATAGCAGGGATTGTGGGGCTGGTGCGGGATCGGGCAGTGTTTCGTTCTGCTGTGCATGGGG
Organism: Orycteropus afer afer; assembly: GCF_000298275.1. Lineage (NCBI taxonomy): Eukaryota > Metazoa > Chordata > Mammalia > Tubulidentata > Orycteropodidae > Orycteropus > Orycteropus afer. The sequence continues at coordinate 14,591,509 of NW_006921639.1, forward strand.
TCGCTATGAGTCGGAAACGACTCGACGGCACTTAACAACAACAATTTGTGATTTTAAAAAAATTAAAAAGATGTTTCTACACTTACAAACTTTAAGTCTTGTTTTTAAACAAAGATTGAGCCAATTCTCTTAGAAACTTTTAAAGACAGGGCAGATGCTGACTGGTTTGGATGGACTGGGACAAAGTTAGGAACTGCTGGATCACAGAATCGTGAAGAGCTGACGACAAGGAGAGGCTGACATAGTTTCCATGACCTGAAAACTGGTCTTGAGCTCACTCACATTATTTCCCTCTTCCTACCATATTCCCAAGAGTAAGTTTACTGTAGACCACTCTTTTCCCTTGGCCATCCTTTATCCTTGGCCCCCAATTCCCAATTTCTGGTTCACAGTATTGGTATAGTGCCTGGAAACATTGAGCTTGAATGAAAGCTCATTGAGATCCTTCTTCGGGCCCCAATTATTCTTCTTAGCTATTGGCACTGAGCTGTTCCCTTTATCATGCTGAATTATGTAGTGCATGGGGTTGTACTAATATTGTCACCAACACTGAGATCCCGATCTGTAGTGTTTGCTGGTCTGTCTCTGCCTCATGAACGGCATCTCCTACAGCTTGGATGAAAGTGTCTTGGATGTTTCTAAAAATCCATGAGGGACTTCAAACATAATTGATTCAAATAAACCCTCAAGAATCTGGAAGGCTGGAGCCAAGGGATGTTAATTTCTTTCTCCAGCACCAGGAAAGCATGAATTTTTATAAAAAGAAATGGATAGGGCTGTCAGATATCATAAAGAGCACAGTCTTTCTCTTGAGTAAAAGAATGAAAAGCAGAAACACAGACACCACACTAGTGGGTGTATTCTGTCCAGTAAACTCTCCAGTGTGTTCATGGATTTAATTTCCTTTTTCTAACCTCTCTTCATGCACATCAACTTCAGATCTTGCCTAGCTGCAACCTGGAAACAGGCTGGATACTCCTAGAATGTGGGTAGTGATGTGGAGGGGTGAAGTGTTATGAACCCCATTCCCTAGGCCTTCTTTCTGGTCAGCATCGATAAAAGCCCCTTTTTAAGGTCTACCCTGTTTCTTTGGGCCCGGAAACCAGAATGTTTATAGACATCCTGGTGAGAGGGGACTGCTTGATGAATGCAGGGGACTGCAGCTAGGTGTCAGCGCTTGGAAAATGAGGCAAGGACATGAGGTATTAATATTGTCAATGATCTCTTGACGGGAAAACAGATACTGCATTCACCGTCAGACTTAAATAGACATCAAGTGCGTTAATGACAAAAGGGCAGACTTCAAACAAAGGGGCTGTGTGGTGGGGAGCAGAACGGGTCTCAGTGTTGGCAATAGGCTGATCTGAAGAGACACTGTCAGGACTCCAGACAGGCTCGGGATTGTGTGCGGTGACAGAAAACAGAGATGCTGACAGAGATACCAGCGCCATATTATGCCAAGTTTATTCTAACACTGCCTGACTCTCTTAACAAAAGCTGACATCACTCTCTTTCACTCAGGGTCTTCTGCTCCTGTAGAAAATTTCTCCTCAGACATCATTACAAACGCTCTGTGGTGGTAAAGTTCCGGGGAGCCCTGTTCTGTCAGAGAGGTTGGGTCGAGGGGCTTAAGGAGAACCTCAGTCAATCTAAATTTGTACTTTGCAGGAGGGGGCACTCATCCCCACTGATAGCTACTTGAGGTGATCAGAACGCCAGTGGGTATGGAACTGTCACCTTGAATGAATTCCTTAAAGGAGAAGCACTCGGTCCATCAGAGGGATGCTTCAGGAAGATGTGGGGACTGCCTGGCAGCCAACAATGAAAATGAAAGCCTTCTGCTGGCACTTACTTGGGGAAGAAGGTGGTCTAGCTAGTGACAGTTAAAATCAGCTAAAATTTTTGAAACTCCAACAGACTACAATTGCTTAAATTAAGCAGTGTTGTCTCTGTGGAGAAACCCACACGAGCTCTCTGTTGGGATAGGATTGTCCCCCAAACAGGCCTTTAGGTGTTTAAAAGTAAATAAATAGAGAACATTACAAGGATGGGGGGTGAGACACCATCCCACATGTGGTCCTGGGATTTTATCTATCATGAAGGTTATGTGTAAAATAATAGGCTCTGCTCATAAATTAAGTGAGGTGACACTGTGTTTCTTTCTCCCCTGCACTCCCTATGGCCCTCCTTCTCCAGTTATGGCAACTGCCATAAACTGTGAAAATTACAGAGAGAATCGTTTGCTTGCGAAGAACATTTTGACGGGGAAGCACTCCCAGGCTGGAATTTGGGAACCCGCTGGTTGTGACTCAGTAGGCGATGGTTTCCGTGCACATCTGCACTGGATTCACTTGTTTGTATCTCTTCAAACTCAAATGTCTGGGGACTGGAGAGGGAACAACACATTTAACGGCATATGTAGTGTTTTTAATTAAAATCTCTGTCTTCGGCCATAATCAGTGAAGCCGGCTTGCCGAGAACCAGGCAGGCTGCAGCTGTCTGCACAGGGCTCTCTGTCCCGGGCCTGAAAGATGACAGCGTGCCGTGCCCGGGGAACCCTCTCCTGCCAAATGAGACTCCTAATTTTTCTTAAGTAGCCAGCTCTCCCATCACTGTAAGCTCTTAGAACTATAATTATGGAAAAAATGTATTGGGAAGAATCTGTTTTAAAGAGGCCCTTAATCTTGTGAATGCTTCCCCCCTCTGGAATGTATGTTCTAATTATGCAAGTTAAGTTATGACCTTGGGACTGTCTGTGGGGGTGGGAATTGTCCTCTGTTCTTGGATGTTAGTAGAAGCCAGCAGAGATAGTGCCAGAGACTTCACTGGGGGGAACCCCAGCTTTTGAGAAGGAGGTCTCAGGGTACACCAGCATCTGACCCCAGCAAAGACTCACAGGCCTTCCGGATCTCCTTATGGCCCTGTCACTTCAGCTATATGGAGACAGTTTCTTCAGTCAGGGCAGGTGGGGAAAGATCTGTGTATAAATCCGGTTCTACCCTTAACTGTTACCTGGCCACAGGTACCTTGCTTTGTCTTGCTGGCTAATTTCTCCATTTGTAAAATGAGGAAAGAGGCTAGACAATCCCAAAGGTCCATTTTAGTTCTGAAATAGATGATTTAGTATTTAAAAATGTTTCCTTTATGACGATAAGGAGGTCAGGCCCAATACTTCCTGGTTAGAATGCAAATCCATGGGCAATTAATCAAAAATTTGATTTGGACTAAGCCAGCTCTTAAAACCTCCGGGCCATATCCCCCAGGATATAGCACTACAGAGTAGGAGCTCTCCTAGACTCAAAATCCCCAAAGATAGGGTTTCCATTCATTTTCCTGTAACCTGTATTTCATCCTCTGAGAGTTGGAAAGTGCTTCCACTAACTAGCCCACATTCCATTAGCTTTAACACAAGCTTGATTCTCTTACATTACTCCATATTCAACAGAACCAAAGACTAACCATTAATATTAATCATTAATATCTTGGTTGTGAAAGAAAAAAAAAATTGTCCATAGAAATAAAAAAATTTATTTGATAATAGAGTCCAAGTTGGAACAATACAAACAGATTTGTAAAAATAGAAATAAAATTAAAGCATTGATTTTCTTACCATCATTACAAATGCTAGTTATGGTAAGCATCATTTGAATGATCATTATTTTAAACACTGCTGTCACCTTTTGTGAATACTGCTATGTTCAGACAAATAGATTGTGATCTGTTTGTGATCAATCCCACCCAAAAAAACCAAACCCACTGCCATCAAGTCAAATCTGACTCTTAGCGACCCCACTGGATTTCTAAGATGATAAATCTTTACAGAAATAGATTGTTCTGTCTTCCTTCCATGGAGCATCTGGTGGGTTTGAACCACCAACTTTCTGATTAGCAGTCAAATACCTTAGGCACTATGCTACCAGAGTTCTTTTTGTGATCATTAGGACCTTAAAATTAGACAGGTTGGGCAATCTACTTCTCTAGTGATACCGTCTCGGAAACCCAAGGAGGGGTCACTATGAGTCAGGTCTGACTCGAGGGCACATAACAACAACAGAACGGGTGAGGGACAAAGGACTCCTCACAGAACTCGTGCTTTCATCTTTATTAATAAAGGAAGGAACTGAATTCATGGTCTCTGGAAGCAGTGTCAACAGTATTGGGAGGAGGTGGATGGGTTCACTGACATAGAGGGAAAGGGTATCATATGAGTCTTTCAGGTTCATGGTAGAAGGCTCTAGAACCATGTGATACTATTGTTGTTATTGTTGTTGTTATGTGCCATCGAATCAGATCTGACTCATAGTGACCCCTCCTTGGGTTTCCGAGGCAGTATCATTATAGAAGTAGCCATAAAAATGTTGCTCCCGGGGACTCTCCCCCATCTGTGACCCCTAATATCCAGTACCTGAAACAGTGCTTGGTACATAGTATGCATTCAATAAATATGTGATGAATAAATACATAAACTAATACTATTAAAATTACTAAACCAAAAACCAAACCCATTGCCATTGAGTAGATATCGACTCTTACTCACTGCCGTCTAGTCATGTACGACTCATAGCGATGCCTCCTTGGGTTTCTGAGGCAGTAAATCTTCATAGAAGTAGATTTCCCAAGCTCACTTCCGATTTATATATATATGTGTATATGTATGCATGTATGTGTGTGTGTGTGTATATATATATATATATTTATATGTGTGTGTGTATGTATGTGTGTGTATATATATGTGTGTGTGTGTGTGTGTGTATATATATATATTTATATATGTGTGTGTGTGTGTATATATATATAACCAAACCAAACTCACTGCCATCGAGTCAATTCAACTCATAGCAACCCCCCTTGGGTTTCCCAGGCAGTATCTCTATGGAATTAGACTTCCCAGTCTTCCTTTCTTGGAGTGGCTGGTGGGTTTGAACTACCAGCCTTCTGGTTAGTAGTCAAATGCCTAGGCACTATGCCACCAGAGCTCCATATACATATACATATATATTTGGATTAAATATTTAGCTTACTGAAGAAGGGGAGCAAAGTAGCAGGAGGGAAAAACCTCAATTCCTAAACACTCACACTCACACACTCACTCACTGCCATCCAGTTGGATCTGACTCATAGAGACCCCTCCTTGAGTTTCTGAGGCGGTATCACTACAAAAGTAGAATGCCCAACCTTCCTTCAGAGAAGTGGCTGGTGGGTTTGAACCACCAATGTTCTGGTTAGCAGTCAAATGCCCTAGGCACTAGGCTATCAGAGCTCCTTCCTAAACACTAGTGCTGTTTTTATGCTGAACACCTTTCTTCCCACAAAAAACAAAGACATCACAGTGTCTGTTTGGAAAGAGAAATGAACTGCACGCTATCATGCAGACTTAAAAGCTGCAAACAACATACATGGGAAAGGGGCATTCCCCAGAAAGCACATTCCTCAGTCTGTTATATGCAGGCTGTGAGTAAACTAGGAACTGCAAAGGAATAAACACCCATGTTTTATGATCTTGAGAAGTGGCTGGAGCAATACCCTGAGGTCAGTCTGTGTGATGTGTTATCAGCTCTATTGTTGATATCACACAGGGTTTAGTTAGCCCGCAGAATTACAGGTTCCTCGCAGAACATCCTGCTTCAGTGTAAGCTACTTAAATGCTAAGGCAAAAGGAAAGAGTCTTTAAAAGGTCTTAAGGCACAAGGTTACACTGTAACAGTTTGAGTGCAAGAGCAAGTCCTACCTCCAACTCCGTATCTATATTTCCTTCACCTCAGAGCCTACCTGAGATGCCTCAGGTTGGATATTAAAATGAGGGAAGACTCTCCTCCTGACTTAAGGAGGGTGGAGAAGGCAGAGAAGTGAGACTTCTTCCAGAAACTGGGCATGAGTGACATCAAGCAAACGTCTGGGTATATAATGTGCATCCTGGATAGGAATGGAACCCCATGGTTGCCACATGTTTAAAGCCAACTGCTGTAGAATCTACTCAAATTCATGGTGATCCCTTCCCAAATGTCTGAAAGTCCTGCTCTCCTTGCCCTGGAGCATTAACCATTCCCTCCCTGTAATAACCACCTCATACCACTCTCCTAAGGAGTTTTAGTGGTACAGGGCCTAAGCCATTTGCCTGCTAACCAGAAGGTTGGAAGGTCAAACCCACCAGCCACTCCATGGAAAGAAGATAGGGCAATCTACTTCCGTAAAGACTGACCACCTTGGAAACCCAATGAGAGTCCTATGAGTTGGAACTGACCCAATGACAGTGAGTTTGATTTTTGGAGGACCAGTCTCCTGTTGTTGTTATATGCCATCGAGTTGGACCTGACTCATAATGACCCCTCCTTGGGTTTCCGCGGCAGTATCACTACAGAAGTAGATTGCCCAACCTTCCTAGTCTCCTCTCAAATGAATAACAGATTATTATTTCTCTTTTATTATACAAAACAATCACAAGGAAAATACTACTACTCTGCCATGTTGACTCTGATCTTTTGCACCAGTGAACATTTGGATTCTGCCATTTTGACTTCAGCCTTGTGAATATAAACATGTAAGCCAGCGTGGACACTTTTCTTTAAGAAAGCATTCAATATGCAAAGCAAACTCCATTTAGCCAAGTTAATTCCTTAATCAATTTTTTTTAATACAATGTTAACCCATTTCTATTTTTAACAGTTTCATTTCTATTTTATTGAATTTATTCTCAGTGGGAGCAATTCTTTTCCACGTAAATTTTACAATAAGGTTCAATTCCTCAATCAGCTTTTGCTAAATATGAGATTTTACTGATTACATCTTCCTTTTACAGTCATTTTTTTTTTTCCAAAGTTGCCCTTTCCTGGGTAAATTTTGCAGATCTAAATTGTGAAAAGAAGACTTGAGTCTTCTATCAAAGTTTAGTCAATAAATTTTATTGTGTGTCATTTTAGTTCATTTCAAATTTTACTGTTTCATTATTTTTACCAAGACTAATTCTTCCCCGTGAATTTGTGCAGTTTTCAATATACCAATAAGATATAAATCTGGCCAGTTTTTCATCTATAATAAATTTTATTATGTCCAGGTTTAGTTGCTGTCAGTTTTATTTTGGGTTGATTGCTTCTACCGGCAATGTTTATCATAAATTAGAGTAAAATGATAGTTTTTAATCCAGTTCTTAAAACAAAGAATATGTAGGGCAGAGGTGAATAATCTGGGTGCCTGATGGGCTCCAAATGGTGGGGTTATGACATGCTTTCTACTAAGAACCAGTCAGAAAAGGCAGTAATGACCAGATAATCAGGAGTTGAATTCCCTAGATGGTGTAGTTAATGAATGTGGCTGCTAATTGTAAGGTTGGAAGTTCAAGTCCAGCCAGAAGTACCTTGGGAAAAAGTCCTGGTGATCACCTTCTGAAAAAAAATTAGCCCTTGAAAACTCTATGTAGCACAGTTCTACACTGACACACATGGGGTCACCATGAGTCAGAATCGATTGCACAGTCAACATTTTTATTCAGGTGTTGGGGTGCATCCATATTCTGAAAGGAAGCTGACACCTATTCCAGGCAATGAATATCTTTGAAAAGAGAGTATTTGGCCCCAGTGCTCAGACTCTCGCAGTGAGGCCTGATGGGAGGTTAAACTTTCCACTGAGAGAGAACAGATGATAGAGTCTGCTTGGACAAATTCTGGGCCTTGTCAAGTCTCACCCACGTGTGTTTGTAAGGAAGAAAACGCCAAGGAAGCATACCAGTCAGCAGGGAAAGGATCTTGGCAAAACCTGTACTGAAGGTGATAGGAATAAAAAGTTGAGATGCTTGTCGTCCAGACCAGGGAGGCTGCACTCGTGTTCATGTGAGTGGGCATTCAAGCTGACGTGTGATAAACTAGAGCTTGTGGAAAAACACGCTCCGGGCTCCGAGGGCCGCTGAAATGAGGCTTGTCATTTTAAAAGAAGAGAAAGAGTTGGGAAAAGGAGGAGAGAAAATAAGAACATGCAGGGCGAATTTTTCCCTCACACAATCTGTTAGTGGAAAATGGAAAATCTGATCCAAGTCTGAGGAAAAATTATACTGTTGAGTGGATCCTTAGTAACAAGCTCTATTGTTCCACCTTGAGGCACTGCTCCCTGCACTCAGGCTGCAGACACCATGGCCCTACCCAGGCTGACTGGGCCAGTCCTCACCACATCAAGGAAATATTAGGCTGACAGACTAAAAGTTATCTGGCAGCGGATGTTTCCATTATGTGAATCCTGGAAAGGAAACAGTCAACATGCTTTTCCTCAGATGTCAATGCTTTTAATTTTTTTTCTTTTTTTTTTAATTGGGGGTAGTGAAAGGTGGGTAGATACCTTGGGGAAAACATCCCAGGTCTGAGGGTGGGTTTACTAACTCCCTATTTTGAACATCATTGAAACCATTGGCTCTTACTCCTACATGTGCTGCATTTCAATCAAGTAGAAACATATTATAAATATGAGATCAAGCTCCATAGTAAATATTTCTAGCTCCAACAACCTCTTCCCTGCTAAAAAATTAATCTGTTACATCTTCTTAGCAATCCAAATTCTGGTTTTTCTTCTCAGGATTTTTCCCCTAGTCAAAAATAAAGCCAGAAGAATTTTTATTTTTACCTCATTAACAATGATTTATTTATACACTCCTATAAGGACACTTTTTTTTCCCTGAAGGAAGGGCAATCCTACTTCCATAGTGATACTGCCTCGGAAACCCAAGGAGGGGTCGCTATGAGTCAGGGCCAACTCGACGGCAAACAACAACAACAACAAAGGAACTCTGGTGGCTCAGTGTCTAAGGCATTTATTTGACTGCTAACCAGAAGGTTGGCAATTCAAACCCACCAGCAACTCTGCAGAAGGAAGATGGGGCAATCTACTTCTGTAAAGATTCATTGCCTTGGAAACCCAATGAGGGTCTCTGAGATGGAATCACTTGATGGCAGTGGGTTTGTTTTTGTTTTACATATCTATATATCTATCTAGAGAGAGACACTTTATTATTTGCTAGGCTTCCTAGTAAGCTTATACAGAGAATACTATACTATGCTTTTCTGTAAAGGTCTTTCTTTAACAGTATTGGAATAGTCTAGAGCTGGAAGAGAATGTAAAGATCTTCATTTTAGGTGAAGTCCTTCATTACACAAAGGAGAAAAATGAGTTTCGAAGGGGCTTCCCTAAGGTCATAATATCCGGTAAGTCAGAGCTCTATCCTTTTTGTCCAGATAGCGCTGAAGTACAGAATACTGCCTTTGGGAAATGGTTAGAAATTTTGACTTGACAGCTTATATTTCCAATCCAGGATGTAGGTGTTCAATCTGCTTCACAGGCACCAGGGCTGCCCATGAACTTCAAAGATTCCCAACAGCCTGACTTAGTTCATTCTTATCCACGTTTCCATTAGGAGAATCTTTGGCTGTGAAGGGCCAGTTTGGTGTATCTTTCCCCTTTCTCCTTTCATTGATTCCAAGTGGAGCTTAATGGATTTGATATGGGCTGGATTCCAAAGTGCGTGCCAAGATGGCATGCAAATCAGTTAAGATTTGTGAAGTATCCTTCACAGCAGCTCACTGATGGATGTCACAGAAACCAGGCTGTCAGTCAAAATGGACAGTGGTCCAAGTTACATGCCTTCATTTTTCTTTTTCAATTTTTAATTGAGGAACTCAGAAATCTATCTATCAGACAGAAGACAGGAAACAAAGAAAGGAAATCTCTACCCCTTAACCACCTTCTACCATTCCTGCCGTTATCGCCACATTCATCTTTTCTACCTTCAATCTGAAGTCAGGAGCATCACCACTAGGGGGCAGCATGAATTTAGGAAAGTAGCTGCTTTCCCTTTTTAAAAAATAAATAAATAAACGTAACTATTCAGAGAGGGTCATTAAAGCCACACTGTGCTTTTTGGTCCCCAATTACAGGTTCTATAGTGATCAATATGTCATGTTTGCTCAATCTGTGCTGAAGGCTTTCTGGGCATGGGACTACCAGAATCCCCACTTTTGGATTCCTCTGGCCTCCATTTCGGGGACTGATTTTCTTTACCATCAATTGCTCTAACTAATCTTTCAAGCTCAGAAACTGAGGATTTTTGCATATCACCTGCATAAGTGTAAAGAGAAGGCAAAGTAAGAAGCACAGATACAGACCTGCATTTCTTCGAAAAAGAAGAATAACGTTTTTGTTTGTTTGTTTTTACCACAGAAGTCTAAAGAAAACTATGCCACTCAATGGCACAGAGTTGCCAAACATAACTTGATAGCCAAAACAATAAAAAACAACAAGCAGACAAACAGGTAATCCCTGGATGAATAAAAGGTACAAACTGTGTTTTGTGTGTGTGTACTCTGTTCACATGAACCACATCTACCTCCTTTTAAGGTCATTCGTGCCTATAAATCACACAGCCATTGTCTAAGATGATGCAGATTAATCAGAAAGAAGAAGCAAAAGCTACTCAAATAAAAATAAAATAATCATTTAAGCTCCTGCTCGGTCATCATTTGACCCACCATCGTTAGTCTCTGACACATGGACAGTGATTATTTTCACACCTGGAACAACATATGACCATTTCTGTTTAGGAGTAGAAGGCACTCAAGGGCATCTGTGGATTCCAAACATACAAGTAATTTGTTAAACAGCAGTAAAGGCACAGAATTCTGGGGAATATGCTTTAAGATATAACTGTATATAATTAAAATAAATGAATGGATTCAATCAGGGAAAGGGTAGACAAAAATCAGAGTTACTGAACTTTTGGGCAGGGGAAACATGATCTAAGTCCAGGTTTACCTCTCAAGTAGTTTGTGAAACAAGCAGAAAATGCTTCTCACACTCCTCCTTCCTTCACACTTTCCTAATAGAAAAGCCATGCAATTGGCTAGCCACTTGGGGGATGTGGGATCCTAGGTGATTGATTAAATTATCTTATTAACTCATGATTAACTAGAAAATTTTGAATTTTCCTTTACCCATGAAACACTATCTAAAACCCAAGTCAGTTTCACTGTCGTACTAGACACATCATAGTGACCAGAGCTAAGTGTTTCATTGCGTATTTGTGCTATTGTTGGTAGCTACTATCGAGTGTGCCTCATACACAATAGGATCAGATCTTTTCACTGGCTAATTTTTGGAAGTAGATCACCAGGCCTTTCCTTCTAGTCTATCTAGTCTTCCTAACCTATCTCAGTCCATCTTCAGCTCTGCTGAAAACTGTCCAGCATCAAAGCAGCATACAAGGCTCCACTAACAAACCAGTGGTGGCTGCTCTGGAGGTGCAGTGGCCGGAACGAAACCCAGGTCTACCGCTGGGAAGGTGAGAATTCTGCCACTGAACCACGATGATAGTGAGAATGATATACTTATGTGTTTAGCTAGGGTGGGAAGACTTGATTAGACACATCTCAAGGTCTTCGGAGCTCCTGTTTATATGAGCTCTGAAAGGGTAGAGACAACATTTCTGTATCCATGCAACACCAGGCCTAGGGCACAGAAGGTACTTAAAATATTTATTTATTTTTTTTTAATTTGGAATAAATATAAAGATCTTGGGATATAATTGCTGAACCCCAGAATTCACTATACATTCCTGGACATTTACAGAGAGAAAAACTACATGGGTTGTTCCCAGGAAGGTGTTTCTCTAACTTGCCTATACATCAGAATCACTTAAGGGCTTGTTAAGACAGCTGAGGCCCATCCCAAGTTTCTGATTTAGTAAGTCTGGAGTGGGACCAAGAATCGCATTTGTGCAAGTTTCCAGGTGATGCTGATGCTGCTAGTGTGGGTGTTGGGGGGAGGGCACACTTTAAGAAACACTGCTCTATGAAAACCAAAAAGGGTCTCTTCTTACTTTTTTCATCTTAAAAAATAAAATCCTTAACATTAGCTTATATTCTTATAAAATCAAGACTGTTTTAAAAGTCAGAAATAAAAAACATCTAATTCATTGAGGTTCTGAGTTTGTTGAATTTTCGTAGATAGAAGTTTTATTTTCTCCTCAATAGCAGACTGAAAACAAACGGTATCTAAGATTAAAAAAAAAAAAATAAGTTGCTCTAGTTCTTTAATAATAACAAAACCTTAAATTTAGTAATGTGCAGATTATATTAACAGACGAAAAGAAAAAGAAAGAATTTTGAGGTATGTAGAAATGAGTTGAACTTGCAAACCATGATTTATTAAGTATAAAAAAAAACATTTGGAGAAAAAATTTTCCCAGAAAGCCTTTAGACTTCCTCTTTAAAATTACAGAATCTTATATGAACAAATCCGAGCAGTAGGGGTGCTCCTACAGAGATTGAATGGGAATTTTGGCTTTGCTCTCAAGCAGAAATTGGCTTTTGAGTTTCAGATCTGCTCCTATTAGAGAACTCACATCAAAAGGGGGAAAAAGATCCACAGTTCTATCTGGTTATGCAGGCTGAATTTTCTCAAGAGAGTCATTGAAAATAAAGACAAGTTACCTTTTAAATATACATACATATATTCTTCAATCTGCAGAAAAGAGCCTCTCAAATCAAATTAAACAGACTCAGTTCAAGTGGATTTGTCATAAGGCAAGCCCTGCAAGGACTGGAGAAAGGACTTTCCCTTCTTCGACCCATTAGTCCAGCCTCCATATGCACTTCATTAAGCATCCAAAGTTTTCCCGTACTGATATGTTATAATCTCTCCTAATACCAGGACAGCCTAATTGCTCCAAAATGAAAACAAAAGGAATCCACTGATACATGATCTAACTGAAAGAAGTTTGTATTATGAAAAATCTGTGGTTGCAAAAAGCACTAGCAAATCCTATTGCCAAATGCCAAAATATTTTCATTCATTCTTCATCTTCAACTCCCTACCCCCTAACTTGCTTTCAAAAAATTGCATGCATACACACACATATGTATGGGTACACACACATCTATCTATCTATCTATATATTTGCTAGTGGTAATGAAAGAAACTATAGGTCAAGTAAGAATTGGCAGTAGAAAGCAATTCTTAAGAGCAATTTGAACCTTTTGTACATTTTCTCCCACCAAAGATAAAGACAAAGTAAACAGTAGAAGAGCATATTATAAGGGCCTGCATTGGGGTCAGGCTCATTAAAACTTAATGAAGGCACCAGAGTCTTTCCAACAATATTAAGAGCAGTGTATTTTTGCCTATTGACGGAAGGATCCAGGTCAGAGTGGCATTGCTGACAGTGGGTGGTATCAGAAGTTATCTGTCCCAGGAACGTACTACTTTGACGGCTTGAGATATCACCCCTTTTATTTGGCTGGCTTGAATTTGTCAGGATTCACCCTGCAGTGAGTTAACATGCCTCCATATTGGAAAAAAAAAAAAAAAATGCCTGTGGGCCAATGTGAACCTCACACCTAATAGAATACATCTGGCTCTGACAGTTTGATACCCAGCTTTGAGCCATATTCAGCAACACAAATTAACAGCATAGACATTGCCCATGCTGAGCAGGAAGTAATAACCTGCTACGTGCTAGTTGGCCAAAATCTCATTATAAGCCATTACGGTAATTGAGGGCCAAGAGTCTGTGGATATTAGACTCCTTGAGTGCCAGTGGTTAGTTCAGGAGGAGACAGACTCGGAGTGGAGGAGAAACGGTGCTTTGGCTCATGGTATGAATTCTGTCTTTAGGGTGTTGTTTGGCTTTGGATGATTTCATGAATTCTTTCTTTTCTGATCTGAAACTCAATTTGCTATGGGGGTGCTCAGTACTTTATACAAATGAGTAGACTTCCAACAATCCTATCCCATTCAAATTTGTTTTAAATGAATATTGAGAAGAGCCACAAAGGGATAAAATCCCACTGCCATCAAGTCAGTTCTGACTCATAGGAACCCCCACTGAGGGTGACAAATCTTCACAGAAGTAGATTGCTCCATCTTCCTTCTGTGGAGGAGCTGGTGGATTTGAACCACTGACCTTCTGGTTAGCAGCCAAATGTCTTACCCACTACTCCACCAGAGCTCCTTACAAAGGGAAGAGGACAAAGTAAATCTGAACATCCCATGAGTAGTTGGCATAGAAGCTGGGATGGAGAGAGGGGAGAAGAGAAGCCATATTTTCTCCCAAGATCAAAGCTCTCTAGAATTGTTCATAAATATGCTCTTCTTTTATCGATGGCAAGCAAAGCCAACTATTTTTCCTAAAAGACTGGCCTTTGAAGTCTCTATCCAGGGTTGACTAGCTATGGTGATAGAGTGGTATGGGTTGAGGGAAGGAAAACAAGGCAGAAGAAGTTCAAATCAATCAATAAAGCAACTGCTCAAGCTGTCTGATTTTTGGTACCATGAGGATGGTTCTGTTAACAATGACAGCTATCAATAAACTTTCCTTGGAAATAGTCCTATAAGGCCAGGGAGAGAGGTAAGTGAAAATGTAATAAACTGTCTCTTGGAATCCTTTCTTATCATATCCCTCTCCCATGACACACACCAAAAAGTATCAAATTCTTCAATCTTGGGAGCGAGCTAATGCAAAGTTTTAACTGTTGTACATGAACAGATCCTGAGTATCATGTCTTCTCCAGAAACCACTGGAATCCTGGTAAATAAACCATCCTGTGCATCCTGGAATTTCTGTTTCATCCTACCCCAGGCCTTAATGAGAGGTTCTTAGGCATTGGTATTTTGAAAGAATTGGTATTTTGGGAAAACATAACCTCCATGGTGGAGAGGAAACAGCGCTCCCAAGGCGAAAGATGTCTTGTAAGCGTTAAGTACACATTATGCACACTCCAAGATAATCTTCCTGTCTCCACCACGCAAGCCTCATTATTTCTCTTCACCTGGAGGGTTAAGCACAGTCTGGAGCCTAGAAAATGGCTGTTGTTGGTACAAGTGAGGCCTTCCCTATAACTAGGTCCTTCAGGAAAAAACAAATTAATCAACAGTGAGCTGAAGTGGGTTTAATGATTGCATTCTGCATACAATCAGCTTTTCCCTTTTCAAGGGCCATCAATATGTCAAGGGAAGACATATCTGAAGGATATAGCTCTTAACATCAAGGTTATCTATTCTCCACAAGGCTCCCACTCCTTGCCGAGCTGATACTCCACGCTGCCTGTGTCTAACATTTTCATCAACTCTGCAATCAATCAAGGTAATAATGTTGTGCAAAAAATCAATTAACAACGCAATTAAACTTTCCTTATTATCTCAAAGGGCTGAAATAATACCTAAAGGGAAGATAGACTCACTGAACGCAGACATCCATAATCCAATGTGAAAGTGAATTATGAGGTTAGACAGATGCAGGCATGTGCTGGTGCTGTTATTTTCCAGGGGTTATATCTCATCACGGCAGTGTATCAGTCAGCCCCAATCCCAGACTCTAAAATTCCAAATTACTTTTAAGAAATATATGATGTGCAATATCCATTTCATATTCTCTTTTAAAGATAACCCCCTCCCCTCCAAAAAAATTGAACAGCCATATTATTCAAAGACAAAATGATCTTTCAACAAGACCATAAAATATAAAAGCTATAATAACATTTACATCTGTATAGCACACATCTCTGTAAATGCAGGTCATCTATTATACATAATCTGCAGTGCCTAAGAGACCCAGGATGCAGCACAACATTTAAAACCCAAATGTGAAAATGTGCAAACTCCTATAGCATGGCTATGGTTTCCCCTAGGGAAGGCTCACCCATGTGTCTATGTACACACACACACACACACACAGAGGCATGTAAAAGCATTGGGAATAGCGGAAGTAGTACTCATTTAAAATGAAAATGACTATATTATTTAGCAATTACACTCAACTTGCCCTAAAACACTATCCTTAGGAATTGAGCATTTATAGCACATTAAAAAAAAAGAGAGAGAGAGAGGACTATTAACCTTTTGCTTCAGTGAGGACAAGGAAGTCCTTGAAATTTCATAGTGAAGTGAGATCCATAGGGGAAGAAGAAAAAGGAGTTCCTGACATTTACAGAGCTCACGTTAAGCTGTTCTAAACCCAAATGGAACCAATGGTCTGGTGCCAGCAGAAGGCCTAGATGGGGAAGGGGAAAAAAAGGACTGGAAGAGGAAACGAGAAATTAAGCATCAAAGCAAAAAGAAACAAAAAGTGCCGGTCTAAGATTAACACTATTTCCGTATCTTCTTAACTCTTGGAAGAAAAATAACAACACTGACTGACTTAAAGAGAAAATATGTACCAGTGTCCAGTACAAAAGCTCACACAAAATAATCCAATTTGTCTCTCCCTTAACAAGTCCTTCTCCACTGTGTCACCGGAGGCTGCTGGACAGCATAGCTGGAAGGATCCTGGCCAGGATATATGTAAATAAACCCCTCTAAAAAAAATGAGCCCCTTGCTGTGGAGTTGATTCTGACTCATGGCAACCCCATGCATCACACAGTAGAACTTTGCTCCATAGGGTTGTCTTGACTGTAGTCTTACAGAAGCAGACACCAGGCTTTTCATTCCAGAGAACCTGGGTGGGTTTGAACCGCCAGTCTTTCAGTTAGTTCCAACCCACTGCCACTGAATTGATGCTGACTCATAGCGACTCTTTTTTAGGACAGAGTAGAACTTCCCACAGGGTTTCCAAGACTGTAAATTTTTATAAAGCAGATTGCCTCATCTTTCTCCCCTGGAGTGGCTGGTGGGTTCAAATCACCAACGCTTTGGTTAGCAGCCAAATGCTTTAACCACTATGTCACCAGAGCTCCTTTTTTAGGTTAGTAGTCAAATGCAGGAAAAAAAAAAAAAGCCTCAGAAAATTTGGAAATGTATGGGGGTCAAAGTGAATGGATCTAATAGACCCAATTCTAAATTTCAACCTCAGAGAGCTATCTGGACATGAACAAGGAAGGATTTCCCTGCATTTCCTTATCAAACATGTTGCTACAGGGCTTTAAGTCAGTTGCTGTGGAGGTGGCTCTGACTCATGGTGATCCCACATGTGTTAGAGTAGAACTTTTTTCCATAGGATTTTCAATGGCTATGACATTTCAAAGAAGATCACCAGCTCTTTCTTCCAAGACACTTAGGGGTGGATTCGAAATGCCAACTTTCTGGTTCATAGCTGAATGCTTAACCATGTGTGCCACCCAGAGGCTCCTGCACGGCTTTAGGTTTGGGTAATATATAGCTATTCTCATAGAGCATAGAGTTCCACACTTACCACAGCAGCTGTGCAAGTATTGTTGTTTTTATATATCATTGCTTAACAATGTTTTTTTTTTTTAATTTTTGCAAGTTACTCACTCGTAACAAGGATCTCTCTAAGCCAATGTTCCCCCACTTCCGGCACAGTAAGCAGGCAAGAGTGAAACCCAAATGCAGAATTAAATGAATTAGATGAAATAAGACAAATACATGCAAACACCCATTCCACGATTTTATTAGAAAAATAAAAAGGCAACCCATGATGTGCTTTCTGGATCGGAATTTCAACAGAGAAGTTAGACAGGCCTAGTGAATCCAGCCATTCCTTTCCTAACCTTAAGAAACATAATTAATATGTTTTCATTTTCAATGACTATATTGTGTGTGTATCAACTGGAACTGCTCCTGCTGTGTATTTGATTCCACTGACGATGGGGTGGGTTGGGTTTTAAATGATGTGTGAGCACTTCTGTTCTTTCTGTGCTCTGGTTTATGTGTTATTCATGACTTGCATTACAGACATGGCTGATACACAGATGTAAATGTTATTAAATCTTTTGTATTTTAGAGGCTTTGTGAAAGGGTTCTTTGTTTTCAAATAATTCTCTTAACCACCAAAAATAACCAGTAATAATGGCAATGTCTTGGGAATTTTTTTCCACCGAGTTTTCTGATGAAGAGATTTTCCCCTTTACTGCTATCTTCTCATCACAATAAAAATGTAGGATAAATTGGCAGATGGAAGAGTTACATTTTATAGTAACACTCAGGAACAACTCTGTATGTGAATGTGCGTGTGTATGCACCGATGTTACACGTAACTGTGCATGTGTTTTGTGTGGTTTGTGTGCATGTGTGTTGTGTGTGGGCATGTGGGTGCTTTTCTGTGCACTACTGTATACATACTCTGTGTGTCTTGGTGTGAATTGTTTTGTGTATATTGTAGTAGTGCATGTTATGTGTGTACAAATCTTGTATGCATGTTTTGTGCGTATATGGTGAGTGGGTGTGAACATGTAATCATCATTATGTCAAATCAGCATTCAAAGTCACTCCATTCATGATTACCTGTCAAAGATGCAGTTGCCTTCCTGCATTTCGATATAGGACATATTTTTTGAATCTGTTTTCACTTTGTTCCCTCCTCTTCACATTTCTCAGGTTTTCAACAGAAATGTGGCAGAGGATAAAACTCTTCATGCAGACAGCACTTAATCAGTCTGTGCTTCTTGCTTGCTCACTTTTCTTTATTGATTTTAAATTTAAACAATGCTCTCACTGAACAATGTGCCTCCACAAATACAGCTGACTTGACTGAAGGAGGTCAAAACAGAAATGTGCATTTCAGTCCTGAGATTAGTAGCCTAATTTCAAAGAGCTCTGAAAGGAGAGTAGGCCCAGGCTCTCTCCCCACTTTCCTGGAAAGAGTAGGGGAACCCTCAGAGCACTAAGAGGACCTACTTGATTTCAGAAGTACCCTCTCAAAACTTCAAAAAAGCACACCAACTCACGGGGTGTGGTAAAGTCAAGACACTGGGGTTTTAGCTCCTGGTCTGCCAGTAACTGCCAGCGAGTGATTCCCTCTCTATGGGCCTCTCTTTCTGAGCATCTGGAGAAAATGCTCCTTGAGAGTTATTTCTGTTCTCATGAATATGACCCTCATTACCAACTACGCATAGGTCATATAACTGACACAGTGACATACTTCTTTCTCTTTCCATGCCCCTTCTCTTCCCTCTGAGACTAACCTAGGACTCTCATACTGCCTTTTGCCTTTCTTGGGGTTTTGATTCCAGATTCAAAATGTAACTGACCTTCTTCATGCCTTTCCTAAGCAGCAACTAGTTCCCTGGCAAATTAACAAATGCAAAGGTGTTAATAGATGTAGTGAAATATATCACTTCAGTTAAAATATTTCAGTTTTTAATATAAACTCAAAAACTCTCTTCCATCGAGTTGATTCTACTCATAGTGACCCCTCCTTGGGTTTCAAAGGTGGTATCTTTATGGAAGTAGATTGCCCAATCTTCCTTTTAAGGAGTAGCTGGTGGGTTTGAACTGCCAGCCTTCTGGTTAGCAGTAAAATACATTAGCCAGAGCTCCTACTTTTTAATACAGACACATTAAAAAATAGAGCAGCTGTATAAATCTCCAATGGAAATTCAGGCAAATCAGGCAAAACATTAAGTTAGGAAATACTTTCCAGTCAAAAAATAAATGTATAAATATAGGTAACCAAAACCAAACTAAGCTCACTGCCATTGAGTCGATTCTGACTCACAGCAATCGCCATTGGTTTTCCAAGGCTATAAATGTTTACTAAAGGAGACTGCCCCATCTTTCTTCTGTGGAACTGCTAGTAGGTTCGAACCACCAAACTTTTGGTTAGCAGCCAAATGACTTAACCACTACACCACCAGAACTCCTTACATATAGGTAAAGATATATATATATATATGTATGTATGTATGTATTATATATATATACATTTTTACATTGATATATTATATTGACATACTCACTATGGGCCAAGCACAATCAATGATGAAGAAAATTAAAAAAAAAGGGAAAAGATGCGGTCAGTTGGCCCTGACTCATAGTGACCCCTCCTTGGGTTTCCAATGCGGTATCACTATGGAAGTAGATTGCCCAACCTTCCTTTCAAGGAGTGGCTGGTGGGTTTGAACTGCCAGACTTCTGGTTAGCAGTCAAGTGCCTTAGGTGCTATGCCACCAGAGCTCCTTTTAAGGACCTAAGAGGCCAGAAAGGGGATGCCTTGTCAAACAAAAATAATTAAGTAAAATTTTCTGTAAAACTGGTATGTGTAAAAATTTTATAGAAACATAGGAAAATGCTTAGCTCTGCCTTGGGGAGCGAAGGGGTGGGCAGAAAAGGCATAAAAAGAAGATATTTTCTCTGCATATCTTCTCTTCTTCATTTTGATAAATCACAAATGCATGAAATGTTTTCTATAACAAGTTAAACAATAGAGAAGAACTATAAAGGAGCAGCTAATAATTATTCCTTTCAAGATCTCCATGTCCTGATATACAGTGATGCCCAGGATATACTGCTAAGTAAAATGCAAGAAGCAAAAAAGTTTCTAAACTCAGCTATTTGGGGGCAAGAAAGAAATAAAATTTTCTCCAATTTTGTTTTCTAGATGGTTTATAGTTATGGCTTTTACATTTAAATTGGTGATCTATTTCAAGTCAATTTTTTATGTTTGCTCTATGAGATAGGAATAAAGGTTCATTTTTCCATATGGGAAAACAAATACAAAACCCAATGAACACACATTCATCTATCTTTTGTGGAAAGAAACAGGAAGGACAAACCATAGACTCATGAGACTAACTATATGTAATATGTGTGTAGAAGAAATAGAGTGGAGGGTGTGAAGATGGGACTCCAACTTCTCTGAATATGACTCTTTTTTTTATTATTATGCTTATAGAGGGTCAGGAGCTCTGTTGGCATAGTGCCTAAGGCATCTGACTGCTAACCAGAAGGCTGGTGGTTCAAACCCACCAGCTACTCCTCGGAAGAGAGGTTGGGCAATCTACTTCCATAGTGACACCGCCTTGGAAACCCAAGGAGGGGTTGCTATGAGTTGGATCCGACTTGACAGCAGTGAGTTTGGTTTTGTGGTTTATAGAGGGTCAGTGAAAAAGAGGAAGATCTTCCAGGAGATGGATTGACACAGTGGCTGCAAAATATGGGCTCAAACATAGCAACAATTGTGAGGATGGCACAGGACTGGGAAGTATCTCGTTCTGTTGCACACAGGGTTGTTGGGAGTCGGAACTGACTTGATGGCATCTCACAACAACATATTTTACATATCCAAAAAATAAATAATAAATAATAGGAAAAGCAAACCCTAAAAATGAATACAAACAAACAACAACAAAAAAAAAAAACTAATTTTATAGCAAATTGGTAACATAACAACAAAAAAAGAAAATTCAAGTGATTTTGGGATACAGCACTTTGACTACACATCTGAGTAAGATATATGCTGAGTATAAAACACTACAAAGAAATTTTGAGCTTCACTTGGTAAGTTTATCGTAGTTAATACCACTGTCATAATGATTCTCAAATTATTTTGTGTATATTGTAGGCTAGAGAAAATGAGTAAAAACTGAAGTTGTTGGAAGTCAGGGTTTTCACTCTGATAGAAGAGGAATAAATATAATGAGTGAAGATATGGTTAATGTTTATATTACAATATAATTCACTGCCATCGAGTAGAACCTGACTCATAGCAATCCCTCCTTGGGTTTCTGAGGCAGTATCGCTATGGAAGTAGATTGCCCAACCTTCCTTACGAGGAGTGGCTGGTGGGTTTGACCCGCCAGCCTTTTGGTTAACAGTCAAATGCCTTAGGCACTATGCTACCTTATAGCTGACTAAAAAAGGTTTTACTTTTTCAGTCACTGATTCATGCCTTGGTATATTACACAACTGTTTATTAAAATCCTACTATGGGTCACATTATATTGTGTAGTAGATGGGGATACAACCATGGATGAGGTCTCAGGTCATGGACACTACACTATAACCTACCAAACCTACTGTCATCAAGTTGATTCTGAATCATAGCAACCCCCACTGGGTTTCTGAGGCAGCAAATCTGAAGTAAAATGCTTAGTCTTCCTTCGGTGGAGTGGCTGGTGGGTTTGAACCACCAGCCTTCTGGTTAACAGTTAGATGTCTTAGGCATTATGCCACTAGAGTTCTTTACACTATAACCTAATAGTTGTTTTTTGTTGTTATGTGCTATCGAGCACATAGCGACCCCTTCTTGAGTTTCTGAGGCAGTATCACTATGGAAGTAGATTGCCCCATCTTCCTTCCGAGGAGTGGCTGGTGGGTTTGAACCACCAGCCTTCTGGTTAGCAGTCAAGTGCCTTAGGCACTACACTACCAGTAGAAAATAGGTATTATGGTTGTAGACAAAACATTAAAAAAAAAGAAAATTATTTTATATTGTATGAGAATGTAAAAAGGTGGTAAAACAGGATAAGAAGACAGAATAAAGAGACAGAAGACCTTGGTACTAGTACTAATTCCTCTAGGCTTGTGATTTTTTACAGGTCATATCATTTATCTGAACCTTAATTTTCATGTGCAAAATGGATATAATAATCCTGGTGTATTTATCCCCATGCCCATGGTGACTATGAGAATCTCCAAATACTGAGTTGTATGTATTACCATTGTCAAATTTAACGATTTGTTATAAATCTTATAATAATGAGCCACCTATGAGTATCCTATTACTGCATTAGTAAGGATTATGCAAGCTTCTATAACAAATGAACCCAGTATCTCAGTGGTCTGAAACAATGGTTTACTTCTTTTCACATGAAAGTCCCATGCAAGCAGGCAGTTCCCTCTGTGTGGGATTCCCACGACTCTATCATCTCCCACAAAATCCTTGCCATGAGCATCTGGTCAATGGAAGGAGAAAGTATGGTGGGAAGGGATAGCCATTTTCCAAAGTTTTGGTCTGAGACAGAACATACTCCTTCCACTAACAGTTCATGGGCTAAAACTTGCTCTCCTGACCATATCAACTGCAAAGGAGATTTTAAATCAAGTCTAGCTTTGTATCCCCCCAAAACAAGAAGAAAATGTGGGTT
The DNA here is from genome assembly GCF_000298275.1 of Orycteropus afer afer. Lineage (NCBI taxonomy): Eukaryota > Metazoa > Chordata > Mammalia > Tubulidentata > Orycteropodidae > Orycteropus > Orycteropus afer. The sequence continues at coordinate 14,614,300 of NW_006921639.1, forward strand.
CTAGTGTGCAAAAAGCAGACTCTTCTACTATGACTAATACGTTTTTTTCCTTCCACATTCTTTGTTAATGTGGAACAATATACGTGTTAAAAAGAATGGAAAGGAAATTTTACAGTCAGTTACATATACCAGGCACAATATTATACTGATGTTTTCAGTGCCTGGCATATACCAGGCACTCAGTATATGTTTGCAGCTTAACAAATGAACAAACATTCCACTAGTTCCCAAGCTCCATGACAGCAGGGACTTCGATTTCTTTACTGTTGCTTTTTTTGAGGGCCTGGTGGTATGCCCAGTATATGCGTGTGTGTGTGTGTGTGTGTGTATCATTGCCATGAAGTCTATTCCAATTCATAGCAACCCTGTAGGATAGAACAGAACTGCCCCATGAGATTGCCAAAACTGCAATCTCTATGGAAGCAGATCACCATATCTTTCTCCCTCAGAGCAGCTGATGGGTTAGCTGCCAAGCACTTAACCACAGAAACACTAGGACTGGAAAAAAAAAAAAAAATACACTGCCATCGAGTCTATTCCAACTCATGGCAACCCCCATTGGGTTTCTGAGGTGGTAAACCTTTATGGAAGAAGACTGCCCTGTCTTCCTTCCGTGGAGTGGCTAGTAGGTTTGAACCACCAACCTTCTTTCTGGTTAGCAGTCAGATGCCTTAGGCACTGTGCCACCAGACTCCTTAAGGGCTCCTTTAGTGAGCAATAAATATCAATATGTATATATCTGAAACTTAAAATTATATTTTGTTCCCCAAATTAAACATATGCACTTACAGTATACTCCTATAGCAAAAACTTCGATGATACTTTTAGACATGTTATAATAATTCCAAGTCATCCAGGCTTTCCCTAAATACTCATGAATGCTTAAATAACTGAAATTCCACAGAGCCAGTAGTTCTATTTTATGATCAAAGAATCATAAACATATCAAGTAAACAGCATCTACGTCTAAATGAAAATCAGTAGATGTCTTTAACTGAAAATTAAAACCAAGAGAGCCTAACTTCTGAAGAGCCTCCATCAATTCATTAAGCCAATGAATGTGCCAACTCCTGATGACAGCAAGGTATTCCTGGGGACCAACAGGGGTATATGAAAGCAACACAAAGAGCAGCAACAGCAACAACAACAAACATAACTTCAGGTCATTATCTGGCAAAGATCTAGACACAGTTAAGCTTGCTGAGGAAGAAGTGTTCACAAATTTACACAAAGATAGTGTTTTTCATGATATATGCAGAGGTCAATCAATCCAACTGAATCTGGATATAGCAGCTAAAGTTGCCCTGACACTCAAAGTAGAATTGTGAATAATCACAATCAGCCTACTTTGGGAGAAAATTGACAATATTCTATTTGGAACCAGCAGTCAGGCTTTGCAAGTGTTTGTGATTTCTCTCTCTCTTATCAAGCTATCAATATCATCTATCTATTTATATATCCATAAATAATGTCGGCACTCAAATTAAGATCCATTTCAAAGGTCACATCTCTTTGAAATAATATGCTCATTTGTTATTATAACTATAAAGACAATAATTTTAAAAAAACAGGACTTAGAAATCTGAGAATCACCATGAAGCAATGATTCAATCTAAATGTACTCTGCAGTGAGATTATAAGAGGCAGTTCAACTGCATTTAAGAAACAGAAATAGAAGAATTGTGATAACTAGATAACACCATTCAGGTTTTGGAGCCACTGATCAGAGCAATTAATTCCTAAAGGAAGTAAATGCTCTCACACTATGAAAAGCAGAAATGGCTTGTTGCTCATATACCCCAGGCAATTTCCCGGGACAAGGCTCCCCTCTGCCACACAAATAAATGTTCTTTATATCTCAAGGCACATTTCAAATACCTCTTCTTAGAAGCCTCCCCAGGTTTCCCTTACTCCTAAAAAAACAAACTCACTGCCATCAAGTCAGATCTGACTCATAGTGACCCCTCCTTGGGTTTCCAAGGCAGTATCACTACAGAGGTAGATTGCCCAACCTTCCTTCTGAGGAGTGGCTGGTGGATTTGAACAGCTAGGCAGGATTAATGGCCTCCTCCTCTCCTTCTAGTGCACTATTCACAACACAATCATTACACATTCCATTATATCACAGCCAATCATGTTATCATTATTATCCCACTTGAATGTGATTTATTTAAACTAAGGGATTCTATCTTATGTATCTTGGAATCCAAAATCCCTAGCATGGGTCCCGTAATTTAAAATATGGTCAAAATGTTTGCTGAGTGAACAAATATATGTATGAATGAAAAATTGATCAAAGCTTACTCTATTTTCTAAACAGAATTCCTAACAGGTTCTGAGAAGTTGTAACCAAGCTGTGAATAATGTAATTTTCACTGCATTATTAAAAGTAGAGGCTTATTTTTTGAAACAAGATCCATACCTCACACCATACACAGAAACAAATTCCAGATGGATCAAAGAATTAAATGGACTCCTAAAATTATAAAGTTTTCAAGGAAAAAATACAGGCAAATTTAGGGCCCTACTTTATGGCATAAATAGACTGTCAAGCATAACCCAAAATGCACAAACAGCAGAAGATAAACTAGAGGAATGAAACCTTCTAAAACTTAAAGTTTTATGTGCTTCAAAAGACTTTTGCAAAAGAGTAAAAACAGAATCTACAGATTGGAAAAAAATATTTGGCAATGACTTATCTCACAAGGGATTTATCTCTCAAATTTATAGAAAATCCCAACACCTTAATAACAAAAAGGTAAACAATCCAGTTAAAAAATGGGCAGAAGACATGAATAGACACTTTGCCAAAGAGGATATTCAGGCAGCCAACAAACATATGAAGAAATGCTCATGATCATTAACCATTAGAGAGATGCAAATCAAAACAACAATGACATATCATCTTGTCCCAGCACTAATAGCAAAGTTCAATGAGACAGAAAATAACAAATGCTGGTGAGGATGTGGAGAGATTGGGACTCTCATGCACTGCTAGTGGGACTGCCAAATGATACAACCACTGTGGAAAGCAGTATGCTGATTTCTTAAAAAGTTGGAATTAGGAATAACATTTGATCCAGCAATCCCATTACTAGGTATATATCCTAGAGAAGTAAGAGCCAGGACAAGAACAGATATATGCATACCCATGTTCACTGTAGCACTATTTGCAATAGCAAAAGGATGGAAACAACCTAGGTGTCCATCAACAGAAGAATGGATTATCAAACTATGGTACATACACGTAATGGAATACTATGCAACCCTAAAGAATAATGTAGAATCTGCAAAACACTACAGAATGTGGATGAACTTGTAAGACATTATGCTGAGTGAAATAAGTCAATCACCGGACAAACACTGTATTAGTTCATTATTGTAAAAAGTCAAGGAAAAGTTCCTATACGGAAGGAAACTTTCTTCGTTGGTTACTAAGGATGGGAGGGGAGCTCTGGTAGCATAGTGGCTAAGACACTTGCCTGCTAACCAGACGGCTGGCGGTTCAAACCCACCAGCCACTCCTCAGAAGGAAGGTTGGACGATCCTACTTCCGTAGTGATACTGCCTCGGAAACCCAAGGAGGGGTCGCTATGAGTCGGGGCCGACTCATGGCACATAACAACAACAACAACAAGGATGGGAGGGGAGGGGAGGGGAGAGAACACTGCAAAAATAAAAAATAAAGTTAAAAATAAAATAATTTTTTAAAAAAATTAGAGGCTTATTGTATTTTATTTTTGTTTTTGTGCCATTATTCCTTTTTAGAAAAAAAAAGGGTAGAGGCTTATTTTAACAAAGAATAATACTAATTCTATGCAAGATCTTCCAGAAAATAGAAGAGATGGGAAGTTTCCAACTTATTACATAAGCCCAGCATTATATGGCTAATAAAATCAGAGATATTATAAGAAATGCATAGGATAATATGTCTCATGAACATATATATATATATATAAATCTATATATATATATATATATATATATAAATCTATATAAAATATTAGCCAATCAAATCCAGCAATAAATATAAAAGTGTAACAGATCAGGACAAAGTAGAGTTTATCCTGAGGATGGAAGGTTGGTTCAATATTCAAAAGTAAATCAATATAATTAACCACATCAAGGATTTCTTGAAATAAATAAATACACACACACACACACACACACACACATTTTTCATCTCAATTATACAGAAATAGCCATTGATAAAATCCAATGTTTATTTATTTATGATAAAAAAAAAAAAACAAAACTCTTAGCAACCTACGAATAGAATGGACATCCTTCAACTTGGTAAAAGTTATCTATAAAAACAAATAAACAAAAAACTCCAACACTCATAACTAACATATTACTTAATACTGAATGCTTTCCTCCAGCAGACAAGATGGGGATGTCCAGTCTCAACTGTGCTAGTCAACACTATATTGGAGGTTTTAGTAAGTGCAATAAGTCAAGAAAAAGAAATAAAAAGCATAGAGATTGTAAAGGAAGAAAAATATAATTACCATTATCTGCTAAAGACTTGTTTTTGCATGCAGAGAAAACCTCAAAGAATCTACCAAAAAATGACTAAAACTAGTAAGTGAGTTTAACAGGGATGCAGGATACAAGACTGATACACAAAAATTAATTGGAGTTTTATATACCAGTAATGAAAAATTGGAAACTGAAATTTATAAAAGCATCACTTACAATGGCATCAAAAATTAAACACTTAAGGATATATCGACCAAGACATGTACAAGATTTGTATGTTGAAAACTATAAAACACTTATGAGAGAAATTAAAGAAGACTCAAGTAAATTAAGAGATAGTTCTAGCTCATGAATCAGAAGACTCAATATTGTTAAGATGTCAAGTCTTCCCTAATTTATCTATAGATTCAAAGCAATTACAATAAAAATCCCAGCAGATTTTTAATTTTTTTTGGTATAAATTTACAAGCTGATTTTAAAATTTATCTGAAAAAGAAAGGAGCTAGGAGCACCAAAACAATTAAAAACTAAACTGGCTGATTCATTCTACCTGATTGTAAATCACTCAGATGATAACTAAAAGATTGGGGATTCAAACTCACCATCTGCTCCATGGGAGAAAGATGTAGAAGTCTGCTTCCATAAAGATTTACAGCCTTGGAAACCCTAGGGGGCAATTCTGCTCTGTCCTGTATTGTTGCTGTGAGTCAGAACCAACTCAATGGCAGTGAGTTTATAAAGCTACAATAATCAAGGTTATATAAACTGGAAAAAAAAAAAAAAAAAACCCTCACTGCTGTCAAGTTGTTTCTGACTCATAGAGACCCCTCCTTGGGTTTCTGAGGTGGTATCTCTACAGAAGTAGATTTCCCAGTCTACCTTCTGAGGAGTGGCTGGTGGATTTGAACCGCCAGTCTTCTGGTTAGCAGTCAAATGTCGTAGGCACTATGCCACCAGATCTTCCAATCAAGGCTGCATAGTATAGCTATAAGAACAGATGTATATAGTGAGTCCAGAGATAGACCACACATATGTGGCCAACTGATTTTCAACAAAGGTGCCAAGATAACTCAATGGAGAAAGAATGATCTTTTCACCACATGATGCTGAATCAACTGTATATCCATACACACACACAAAAAGGAACCTTAACCGTTTCCTCACACCATATACAAAAATTAACTCAAAGTGGATCAGAGAACAAAATGTAAAGCAGAAAACTATAAAACTTCTAACAAATCATAGGAGAGAACCTTTGTAACCTTGGATCAGGTAGAGTTCTTAGTTCTAACACCAAAAACACAAACATGAAAGAAAATATTGATAAATTGGACTTCATAAAAATTAAATCTTTTCAAAGGACATCATTAAGAAAACAAGAAGGCAATCTCTAGTCTGGAAGAAAATATTTGCAAAACACACATTTGATTAAAACAAAACAGAACAAAACCAAAAATATTTATATTTAGAACATACGACAATCTGTAAACATTCAATAATAAAAGCAAAACCCAATTAAGAAATGATCAAACTACTTGATCTGAAACTTCCCCAAAGAAAATATATAGGTGAAAAACATATTTAAAAATGCTCCATATTGTTATCCTTTAGGGAAATGCAAGGTAAAATGATATTTCTTGTTAAATATCACCCAGCCAGTGCTGACTGATTGCAATCCTATGCATAACAGGAGTGAACGTTGCCTACTCCTTTGTCATCTTCACAACAGTAGGTGTGTTTGAACCCACTGTTGCAGCCACTGAGTCAAGCCATCTTACTGAGTGTGGTAGTTAAGTTGTGTGTCAAATTGTCTAGACCTGGATTTGAGTGGCTACACAGCTGTATACAGTTCTTACCCATGATGAGACTGGTAATCAGCTCCATGGTGGAATCTACTAGAGCAGCCGAGCAGCTGCCTTAAGGATGTGGTCTGCTTCCAGTATATAAGAAGACAGCTTTGAGAAAGGTGTCTGAGCTTTTGGCACAGCTGGATCCTGCATTTGGCCAGTTGTCATCTCAATGGCCTGCCACATTATCTGCTGATCTTGGGACTGTTAATGGACTTGAATTAATGGCCTACTGTGTGGTTTGATAATTTTGGTACTATGCCATTTCACTTGTCAACATTGGCTTTGTCAGCCTCAGCAGCCAGCAGCTGTCTGAGTTAAAAGAAGCCTCCAGCCTCAGTGGGCCAGGAGCAAGAGGCAGAGCTGAAGCCCAAGGTTGAGGGGCCTTTACCCAGCCCCTAGAGCTGGCACTCTGAGCCTTCTAGACTGTAAAAGAATAAATCTCTGTTTGTTAAGGCCACCTCCACCCATGGTATTCTTCTGTTAGAGCAGCACTAGATGAACAAAACACTGAGATACCATTCGACCCTGACTAAAAAAAAAAAAAAAAAAAAAGAAGAAGAGGAAGAGGAGGGGGAACGAAGGAGGAAAGGAAAAAAAAAACCAACTCATTGCTGTCAAGTTGATTCTGACTCACAGCGAACCGTTCTTGGGTTTCTGAGGCAGTATCTCTATAGAAGTACATTGCTCAATCTTCCTTCCATGGAGTGGCTGGTGAGTTTGAAATCACCAGCCTTTTGATTAACAGTCAACTGCTGCTAATACTAAGTGCTGAAAAAGATGCAGAACAAATCAAACTCCTATGCATTGTTGGTTTAGATGCAAATTGTACAGCTACTTGGGAAAACAGTTTGGAAGATTTCTTATTAAGTTGAACCTATATTTACCACTGTTGGGTATTTTTCCAAGTGCAATGCCACCCTGGGATATTTATCCAAGAGGAAAGAAAATAAAAGCTTTTCACACAAACACCTGTACATCCATTGTATAACAGACCTATTTAGAATTACCAAAAGATACAAACGCCCCTAGGAGCTCTGGTAGTGTAGTGCCTAAGGCACTTGACTGCTAACTAGAAGGCTGGTGGTTCAAACCCACCAACGACTCTTCAGAAGGAAGGTTGGGCAATCTACTTCCATAGTGATACCGCCTCAGAAACCCAAGGAGGGGTTGTTATGGGTCGGGTCCGACTCAACAGCACATAACAACAACATAAACAACCCAAATTTCCAATAACCTCTTAATCAAATTGTGATATATCCATACGACGGAATATTACTCAGTTATCAAGACTACAGTCTGCAGCATGGATTACATCTCACCATAAAGAAAACAAAAGCCCTCACAAATGGACCAATAAGCAACATCATGATAAATGGAGAAATGATGGAAGTTGTCAAAGATTTCATATTACTCAAATCCACAATCAACACCAATGGAAGCAGCAGGCAAGAAATCAGACTTCTATTGCATTGGGCAAATCTGCTGTAAAACTCTTAAAAGTGCTGAAGAACAAAGATGTCTCTTTGAAGGCTAAGGTGTGCCTAACCCATGCCATGGTATTTTCAATAGTCTTATATGCATGTGAAAGCTGGACAATGAATAAGGAAGATGGAAGAAGAGTTGATAAGCTTTTGAGTTGTGGTATTGGCAGAGAATACTGAAAGTACCATGGACTGCCAGAAGAATGAACAAATCTGTCATGGAAGAAGTACATCCAGAATGTTCCTTGGAAGTTAGAATGGCCAGAGTTAGTCTAATATCCTTTGGTTGTGCTGTCAGATGAGACCATTCCCTGGAGAAGGATGTCATACTTGGTAAAGAAGCAGGTCACTGAAAAAGGGGAAGACCTTAAATGAGATGGGTTGACACAGTGGCTACAGCGATGGGCTTAGGTATAGCAAGGATTGTGAGGATGGCTCACGACCAGGCAGTGTTTTGCTCTGTTGTACACAGGGTCACTATGAGTCAGAGCCAACTGGATGGCACCTAACAACGAAAACAACAATAAAAGGGGAAGAACTACTGACACATACAATCACATGAATGAGCCTCAAAAGCAGTTTGCTACATGAAAGAAGCCAAAAACAAAAAGTGCATTCATATCATCTGATTCCTCTTGCATGGCATTCTGGAAGAAGAACTATAGGGACATAAACCAGACAGTCAGCTGGGGAAAGGATTAACTACTTAAGGACATTGTTGTTGTTGTTGTTGTTGTTAGGTGCTGCCAAGCCATTTCCAACTCTTAGCAACCTCATGTGCAACAGAACGAAACACTGCCCAGTTCTGTGCCATCTTTTGCAATTCTTCTTAAGCTTGAGCCCATCGTTGATGCCACTGTGTAAATGCACCTCATTGAGGGTGTTCTCCTTTTTCCTCTGACCCTCTACTTTACCAAACATGATATCCTTCTCCAAGGACTGATTCCTTCTGGCCACATGACCAAAATAGATGAGACAAAGTCTAGCCATTCTTGCTTCTAAGGAGTATTTTGGCTGCACTCTTCCAGGACAGATTTGTTTGTTCCTCTGGCAGAATTCTTTGCCAACACCATACTTCAAAGGCATTAATTCTTCTTTTCTACCTTATTCACTGTCCAGCTTTCATTTTCATATGGGACAATTGATTGAAAATATCGTGGTCTGGATTAGGTGCACCTTAGTCTTCAAAGTGATATCTTTGTTCTTCAACACTTAAGGATAGAGGGGAACATTTGGAGTGATGGAACTGTTCTATACCTTGATTATGGTGGTTTTCACACACATGTATACATTGGTCAACATTCATGGAACCATATAACTAAAGGCAGAGAGTTTTACTCTATGTAAATTATTCCTAAATAAATCTGACTTACTAATAAAAATCGTACAAAAACTGTGGTCTCTGTACTTCAGAGACATTCTAGCTCCTCTGAATACACTTTGATATGGTGAACTTCTACATACCTGATTGACATGTAGTACTGAATGATCAAGGGTGTCTCTAACTTACCGAACTCTTAATTTTCCTCCAGAATCTCACATCTCACTCAGGAAATGAAACCACTTGGTTGTTCAGGCCAAAAATCCAGTGATAGTCTAGATTGCTTTCATATTCTAAAATACACTTCAAATGTTCCATGAAGTCCTATTGATTTTAGCTGTAAAATATGTACTGAATCTACCTATTCATACCCTTATCCATTCCTAACACCCCAAGCAATGCTCCAATAATTTCTTGCTTGGACAATTGCAATGTCTTCCTAATTGGTCACCCTGTTCCCACTCTTGGCCCTCTAAACTGTCTATTGTCCTCAGAGCAGCCAAGGCACAGTGGTGTTTAAAATGTGAGTCATACTATGTCGTTACTCTACTGAAAACCATGCATTCATTTCTCTGTCTTATTTAGAATAAAACTTAAGCTCCTTATCATGTCTAGAAGACCTAACATGATCCAAGCTTCAGCTTCTTCTTTGACCTTATCCATACTCCCTGTTCCTTTTGTTACTGTGTAGTTTTCTTCAAACATGCCACACCTGGTCCTGCTTCACAACTCTGCCCATGACTTTCCCTCTGCTTGGACTCCTACTCTTCCCTGGACATTCATAAGATGCATCTCCTCACTCTATTCAGGAATCTACTTGAAGGACACCTCCACAGAGAAGCTTTCTGCCAAATACTCACATCCCTTATCTAGCTTCAGGTGTCTTATCTCTATTTAAAGTTACATATTATAATCATATTATAATCGGTTGCCACTGAGTTGACTGTGACTCTCAGAAACTTTATATATTTTGGAGTAGAATTGTGCCACAGTTCATCATATGGTTTTCAATGGTTGAATTTTGGAAGTAGATCACCAGGCTTTTCTTCTGAGGTGCTTCTGGGTGGACTTGAACCTCTAACTTTTCCACTAGCAGTTGGGCACATTAAGCATTTACACCACCCACAGACTCCTATATAAGATGCTACATTATACCATACCACACTACCTTATATCATTCCCCATTAAATGTTATTGATTGGCTTCATGCTAATTTCCTACTTTCCCATCAGATTTGCAAGTTCTCTAATGACAAGGGACCTCAACTGTCAGACCTAGAACAGTTACATAGTAGAGGCTCAGTTGAATGAATGGGTGACATTTCTTCTGTGCCTCTATCATGTAACAGTGTCTCAGTAATGGCCCAGTTGGAACCTTTTTTTTAATTTTTAATACTATAACATGTTTGACATTTCAAAATGATTCCACAATGCCACATTTGTTTCCTCAATTCACACATCTCCATTTTCCCGTCTTGAATTACCCATGCCTTACCATGTGCTGTAAGGAGTGTTGGTGGGGGTGTGATTTCTAGCAATCCACTGTTGGGTATCAGAGGCAAGTAAAGCTGACAGCTTGAGCACAGAGCATGGGCCTCTCTCATCCTGGTGAAGTACTAGGTAGATCCCCACTGGCAGGAAGTTCTTCGGACACTTTGACTATCACTATATTGTGGAGACTGTGATACAAAATGGTAACTTTTCTTTCTAACACTAACACAAAATTCTTTCCCTGAACATGAAAAATAAGCCCTTATGCCATGTAACCATTAACTTAAAAACCTCTGTGAAAAAGAAGGGCTCTGTGGGCTGCCATGGACCTTCACAGTGTCAGTTATTATTTGATCCCCTACTATATGCAAAACACTATACGATGTACTCCAAAAAAGAATGGGCAATCATATAAAAGTTACCTGATAGGTAACAAGTATCATTTAGACACTTCAGGTAACTAGTATCATTTCTGCCCTTTCTTTTACCAGTAACTACTTGCTATCAAGTCTGCCCCATCTCATGGCAATCCCATGTATTTCAGAGTAGAACTATGCTCCACAGGGTTTCAATGACTGATTCTTTAGAACTAGATCACTAGTCCTTTTTTCTGAGATGCATCCGGGTAGATTAGAACCTCCAACCTTTCAGTTAGCAGCCAAATGTGTTAACCATTTACACCACCCAAGAACTCTTCCTTCTTTTACAGATTGCCTATAAAAGGGATCTAAACAAAATTCAAACCTGGAGTCCTTAGGATCGCGTTTGCTCTCTCCCTAATCAAAAAACCAAACTCACTGCCATTGCATCGGATCTGACTCATAGCGACCCCTCCTTGGGTTTCCGAGGTGGTATCACTACAGAAGTAGATTGCCCAACCTTCTTTCCGAGGAGGGGCTGGTGGCTTTGAAGCACCAGCCATCTGGTTAGCAGTCAAATCTCTTAGGCACTATGCCACCAGCACTCTCCCTAGAGCCCATCAAATTGGTTTTCAATGCATCCCATGAATATCCCTGCCCATAGTTTTCATTCCTTTTCCCTACTTCCCTCAAAACTTATGGTTTGACCCAATGAGTCTGAACTACTGAGAGAAAGAACAGTTTTAGAAAGAACCAACAATGTTTCCAAAATCCAGGTACTCTTAAATTCTTTCTGCATTCAAGTTGGAAATGAGTCTCCTGGGGCTTTTAAGCCCATGGTCCATGTCCACTGCTCTGGGAGCCTGTCCATGGCAAACACAGACCTCCTCATTGCACTTCTGCAAAAAAGAAAGTTTAAAAGCAAGATGTGTGTTAGATATTCTTAATCCTTCTGGAAACTGACCATTCTTCTCCTCTTGGCCAGCCAGCTCTTATGCCTGGCCTCAAAGACTTTTTCTTTGAAAAATAATAACAATTCAATCAACAAGCCCAACACAATGTCCCAAATCTTCTTACTTCTGAGGGTCCCCACACTACTGTATATACTACTTAATGCCCTGTTTTCCATGTGAGTTGACAGTATCTCCCAATCATTTGTCATCCAAATAAGAGTATCCCCTCAAATGGGGTGTGATCTCCCTGCTAGAGAAAGGCAAAGAAAGGCTGGTGTAGAATTTAGGGGCCAGAGGAGACCAGTCTCTTAGCAACACTGCCCTTTGCTACACTGCTAGATGACAGGGAGTTAACTTTCTATTGGTAGAACTGAGAGAAATTAAGTGTAGTTTGCAGACTACCTGCACTGGAATGTGATTTCTGATCACAAACATCTGCATTTTTTAACAAGTTTTCTGCAATGTCTAAGTACTCTAAAAGTTGAGAAATAATGCCATGGATTCAGGAGTCAGAGAACCTGGGTTCCAACCTCTTATGGGTCAATATGTGCATCTGTAAAATGAGGATATTCATAATGCCTAATTGCTAAAACTAAATGATATGTTGTATATAAGGCACTCAGTAGTGACTGCCATGTGGTGAGCATCTAACATTAGAAAAGAGACCCAGTGTGGAATTAGACAAATATGGTTTCTAATACCAGCACCATGACTTCCAAGTGTAATAAGAGTGAATGTTCTTCTGAGACAAGGTGTTTAAAAAGATGATATTAGTTGGTATATACATGGCATTTGGCAAAATTTTAAGCTGTTAGCAAGAACATAAAAAATGTGATTTATTTTATATAAAGATACTATGGACTGACTCCCTTTATACTGTCTTCCTCTATTATAAGATTATAAAAGCTAAAATATTTGATTTCCCAGCCTCCCAATGATATGGTCTGGGAAGTGAGAAATAGGCAAATATTCTTAGGAAGCTGTCCATATGCAAATAAGCAGAGATTACATAACATGGAAAAGACTTCCCTCTTCATCCTGCTTGGAATGTTGAAATGATGTCGGGAGGTATAGCAGCCATTTTGAGAACATGAAGATAAAATTTACAAGCTAAGGACAGTGGTATAGTGGTTAAGGCATTTGGCTGCTAAATCAGAGGTCAGTGGTTTGAACCTACCAGCTGCTCCATGGAAGAAAAATGAGGCAGTCTGCTTCCATAAAGATCTAAAGTCTTGGAAAGCCAATGGGGATGGCTATGACTGGAACTGACTTGATGGCACTGAGTTTAAGGACAACGGAACAGACAGAATGAAAGAGTCTAAGACTCTATTGACGTGTCCTTTGAGCCACCGTTCACAGTCCCGGACTGTATAACACTATAATTTCATTTATGTGGGTACATTAAACCCAACACACTTAAGTGGCTATTAGTTAGATTCCTGTTGCTTGAAACTGAACGTATGTTTATAATAAACACTCTCCTCACCATTTGCCAGTGCTCCTTGGATTTCTCCCTGAGCATGGGATCTGAGGGTCACACCATCCATTCGCCAAATGCCAGAGTCAATTTTTATTTACAGTCAAAATCAATGTTCTCCATAAGGAAGCTGGAAGACACTAGGTTTAGGCAAGAAAGTGTGAAGCGAATCATTCTGTCCATTAACAGCTGGTCAGGAACTTGGCTAGTCATGAGCAAAAGTGAAAAATAAAGATTACTTAATGAGTTTTTAATTATCAGGGACAGGAAAATGAAGGTGCATTATACAGATTAAGTAGAAATAAACAGGCCAGGATTCAAATTGCTACATACAACGAAACACAACACATTGCCATCAGCTTGTATCCGACTCATACTGACCCCTCCTTGGGTTTCCGAGGTGGTATCACTATGGAAGTAGATTGTCCAATCTCCCTTTCGAGGAGTGGCTGGTGGGTTTGAACCTTCAGCCTCTAGTTAGCAGCCAAATGCCTTAGGCACTACGCCACCAGAGCTCCTACATACTAATAGTGGCCATTAATAATTAGTTTAAACTCTCTAGGCCTGTTTTTGCCTCTCTTAATTGGGGATAATTATTTCTACCTTCTAGGGTTACAAGTAAATCATAGGTAGCATTATATGTAAAAGAACTATCACAGTGCCTACAAATAATAATAGGTGATCAAAAAATGGCTATGGTTATGCTTTCTAAAGACAATAAGAAATAATAGTCTAACATTTATTTAATAGTCATTTGTGAGATCTTATTAGGGCCATCCTCTGGGATTCTAGTAGCAAAGAAAAAAAAATCATGTTCCTGCCCCACTTATATTCTCACTGTGGAAACACAAAATGAACAAAGAGGCAAACAAAGCAATCATTTCAGATAGTGAGAAAGCTATGAAGAAAAATAAGCAAGGGTTCAAGGAATGGAGGGTAAGTAGGGCATGGGGAGCAGTGGGCAGGATGCCATCATCATACATAGTGACCAATGATTTATAACCAAAAGCTTCTCTCCATTTTGCTTATGGAAAATTTAGCAAAACCAAACCAGTTGCCATCAAGTCAATTCCAACTCACAGTGACCCACACGTGTCAGAGCAGAACTATGCTCCCCAGAGTCTTCAGTGGCTGATTTTTTGGAAGTAGATCACCAGGTCTTTCTTCTGAGGTGTCTCTAGGTGTACCCAAACTTACGCTCTACAGGGATAACTCACATTGTCCTTTTATTTTGAGAGAAAAAAAGGAAAATTGAAAGCTGAACTGTGCCTTTATTTTTTGTTTGCATGAAGCTATTCCTCTCTTATTTCAGACGTTTCTGTCCAGTGAGATGGCACGGCTCCTGGCAAAATCCCTTCTGTTTTAGCCGCCGTGGCCCTACCAGGCTCACAGCAGTGCTACAAAATATCGACTTGAAAAGTAATTAAGATATAAGTATTCCAAAACAGAACACATGGTTATTTAAAGTCATTGGACACTGTTCAAAAGGAAAGATCTATGCAATACAAGGGCTGAGAGCCATCATGCTGGTTCTACCCCCATTCTCACATTAAGAAAAAAGACTAATTATAAATCTCCAGTAAATATGACCTGGAAAAGAGTTTTCAAACAAAAGCCTGCCCCGAACGGGATATCTGGCAGATCTGGGCACTTGTTTTCCCTAATAACCATTAAAGTTGTTCCTAGTAAACCATTTTACAGCAACATTAGAAATATCAGGGTTTATGTTTTCGTTAATGAATTGCTGCGGAATGTTAGCACTGCATCACGTCTCCAAACGGCTCCTTATCCTCGCTTTGTCTCCATTGTGCTTTTCTTCCCCTTAACATTTCATTTCCAAAGACACATCAGCCGTCTTTCACCAAGCTCAAAGGAAAGTTGAATGCGGGGCTCACAAAGTTAAGCTGACATTTGCTCCCTTCCAATAAAAAATATTTAGTCCATTAAACATAAATACCTGTCATTATGATACATGGACTGGGTGCAAACCTCCCGGTTCCCTCTGTTGTTTATTACATCCAAACAACAGCAGTGCCTGCATGTTTTCAACTTTAGTGTATTGATTAAACTTTTAAATGGCTGCCATATAACCCAGGGACAGCGGGAAGATTAATTTGCGTCAATGTTCATCTGTAATTCATTAGCCATTTATTCTTTACAACCACATGGGCTATCAAGAAAATGCAGGCCATTTTTCACTCGGCACAGGCTGAGAACAGATTCTGAAATTTGTGCTGCATACAAATAAGTTCCCTGGGCCTGGCCAGTTAAACTGCTTGGCTTTTCAAAAGTTGAAGTTGGGAAACAGCAGCAGGGAAGGGACATTAAAAACCAGGAATGAGGAAAAACATACATCCTCAGGGTGCTCACGATTGAACTGAGTTTGCCCACTGACTTTTCATCCATGGATTATGGTTTCTTATTTCCGTCAGATTAAAATAACGGAAACTTGTGTCTGAGCAAAGGCCATAAATAAAACGGGTTGCTCTTTCCCATCCCTCCCACCCCACCCCTTTCTAATGTCTCCTAAAATGCCTTTTCTGGCAGAAAACTCTAGAGCGTGGCAGTAGAGTAGAAAAGCACATAGCCTAAAGGAACTTGGCGCTGCAGTTTCAGGGACAGTGGCATTTTAACCAACTTTCCCTGAAACAGTAGAATCTCACCCTGCCTTGTTTTGGGAAGGTGCCCAACTAAATACCTGCATGTTTCCTGAGGGAAGAGGTAAGCCATCTGGCGTCTCCATGTGCCCTCCTGACCCCCTTGGCAGAACACAAAATGCATATTAAAAGTGTAACAAAATGAGCACCCCAGTGAAATGCTCTTCCACATACAAGGCACTTGGGGAAGTGAGCAAAGGAGGAGTATACGTGTGCTCAGGTGGGGGCTGGAGGAGAATAAAGCACACAGGGGAAATTTTTCTTCATAAGGTTGAATAATTAAAGTGGAGAGCTAAGTGCCCTGGCCTCACTGTGGTTAATAACTGCAACAGTGAGCAGCAAAAAAAAGAGAAAAATCAATTGTCAGAATGACATCTGGGGAAGATCGCTGGCAAGTACCCACTTGCTGGACACGTGGAAGTCAATGTGCAGATGCTCAAATCAACAACTCCTTCTCTGGTCTACAGTGCCCACAGAAATCAAAGACACCAGGCACATTGGTAACCTTTGGTAATGGCATCCATGAAAGCGCCTGCAGAGCAAGGGTTGGGGAAGCAGTAAATTACCCATTTATAATATAACTGCTCAGACTGCTTACAACTGGGGTTAAAAAGAGTCTTCCACAAAAGCCTCCATCTGGAGCCATCCTCAGCCCAGCCCAGGAGTCACCAGCACCAAGAATCAATAGCATGTAACTTCTTTTGAGGCCTTTGGAGAGATGTTGTTGTTGTTATGTGCCATCAAGTCAGACCTGACTCATAGGGACCGCTCTTTGGGTTTCTGAGGCAGTATCACTACTGAAGCAGATTGCCCCATCTTCCTTCCAAGGAGTGGCTGGCGGGTTTGAACCGCCAGCCTTCGGGTTAGCAGTCAAGTGCCCTAGGCACTACGCTACCAGAGCTCCCTTTGGAGAGACAGGAGGGCATTATCATAGAAAGCCACCATCTGTCTTTCAGTTTGTTGTTCTGTTGTGACTTGCATGTTGCTGTGATGCTGGGAGCTGTGCCACCAGCATTTCAAATGCCAGCAACGTCATCTAAGACAGACTGGGAAGAAGGACCTGGCAATCTATTTGTAAAAAAATTGGCCAGCGAAAATCTCATCAGTAGCAGTGGAATACTGTCTGATACAGTGCCAGCAGATGATCCCCCTCAAGATGGAAGACACTCAAAATACAGCTGGGGAAGAGGTGCCTCCTCAAAGTAGAGTCGACCTTAATGATGTGGATGGAATAAAGGTTTCAGAAACTTTCTTTGCTGATGTAGCATGACTCAAAAAAATATCCATTAATAATTAGAATGTGGAGTGTACAAAGTAATAATCTGGGGAAACCGGAAGTCATCAAAGATGAAATGGAATGCAGAAAGCTTTATATTTTAGGCATTACTGAGCTGAAATGGACTGGTAATGGCCATTTTAAATTAGACAATCATATGGTCTACTATGCTGGAAATGACAAATTGAAGAGGAATGGCATCACATTCACCATCAAAAAGAATGTTTTGAGATCTATCCTGAAGTACAATGCTATCAGTGACTGGATAACATCCATATGCCTATAAAAAAGACCAGGAACTCTGCTAGCATAGTGCCTAAAAGCACTTGACTGCTAACCAGAAGGCTGGCGGTTCAAACCCACCAACCACTCCTTGGAAGAAAGGTTGGGCAATCTACTTCCATAGTGATACTGCCTTGGAAACCCAAGGAGGGGTCACTATGAGTTGGGTCCAACTTGATGGCACATAACAACAACAACAACAACATAAGAAAGACCAGTGAATACAACTATCCAAATTAATGCACCAACCACTAATGCCAAAGATGAAGAAATAGAATATTTTGTCAACTTTTGCAGTACAAAACTGATCAAATATCCAATCAAGATGTAATGATAATTGCTGGTGATTGGAATGTGACAGTTGGAAACAAAAGAAACATCAGTAATTAGAAAATATGGCCTGGTGATAGAAATGATGCCAGAGACTGCATGACAGAATTTTGTAAGTCCAACAACTTGTTCATTACTAATATCTTTTTTTTTTCCAACAACATAAATGGTGACTTGAATTATAATGATGGTGAAGAATATTGAATATATCATGAATTTCCAAAAGAATGAACAAATCTGTCTTGGAAGGAGTACAGCCAGAATACTCCTTAGCAGCGAGGAAGGCCAGCCTTCATCTCATGTACTTTAAACATTACATTAGGAGGGACCAGTCCCTGGTCATGCTTGATAAAGTAGAGGGTCAGTGAAAAAGAGGAAGTGATTCAAAGATTGCAACAATTGTGAGGATGTTGCAGGACTCAGCAGAGAGTTTCATTCTATTGTACAAGGGCTCACTATGAATCAAAACTGACTCTAATACACCTAACAACAACAACATCATACAAGTGCAGCTCGGCAAGTTTTATTTGGCTCAAGGGTAAAGCATAAAGTGTCAAATGAAATGCACATGCATGCTATTTCTATGCAATCTACTTCTGTGCTTCTGTGGTGATACCACCTTGGAAACCCAAGGAGCAGTCGCTACGAGTTGAATCCGACTCCATGGCAGTGAGTTTGGTTTTTTTTTTTGGTGTTTTATTGGCCGAATGATAGTGGTTTAACAGCTGATGCCTTATGAATTAAATGAATAAGAGCTAGAAATAAAATGACTCTGGAGTTATGGAACAATTCAAAATAATGTGCACTGAAAATTTCAAAGGAAAATGACTCCAAGGATAAAGATAACTTCTGCAGGTGAGGTTGAACTTAAATTTTATTTTTGGAAATAGGATTCCACATGTGTGCTGCTTACCTATCATAACTGACCTTGAATTTGAAGGATGAAAAGAATTCTGTGAAAGTTTCAGTTAATTGTGAGTGAACTACTGAAGACAACTATGCCTGCTGTACTTTTCAAGGGATACATTGTTGTTAGAAGGAGTTCTGGTGGCACAGTGCCTAAGTCATTTGACTGCTAACGAGAAGGTTGAAGGTTCAAATCCATCAGCCTCTCCATGAAAGGAAGTTGAGGCAACCTACTTTAGTAAAGATTTATCACCTTGGAAACCCAATGGGGGTCACTATGAGTTTGAATCAACTCAATGGCAGTATGTTTATGTTGTTGTTAGATGCCCTTGAGTCAAATCGAAATTATAACAACATTATATGACAGAATAGAACTGCCCCATAGGATTTTCTAGGTATAATCTTTATGGGAGCAGATCACCAGGTCTTCTCTCTTGCACTGCCACTAGTGGTTTCAAACTGCCAACCTTTTGACTAGCAGCTAAATGTGCAACACTGTGTGACCAAGGCTCCTTTAAGAGGATAGAGTGGGTATAAAGAAAAAATATAAATCATTGTCTCTATCATCACTCAAGGGGCTTATGATCTCTTTGGAAAGACAAAATTAGCATCTGAAAGCTAACTAATACATGATATCAGAGAATTAAGGGTAAAATTTTTTAACATTTTTTTTTCTTTAAATAATCAATGGAAAAACATATATGCCCAAAGAAGTCAAAGCTGCTGGGGTACCAGAACTTCCAAGCACAAAACTTCATGAAATTCATCTAATTGCATCTATTGAGAGCCAGAAAATGCTCTTACCTTTTCTTCCTTTAATCTCACTTCTTGATACCTACTCTAATGAAATAACTTAACAAAGAGTGAAAAGCTACAACAAAAACTTTCACTGTAGATTTTTTTTCTTAGAAGGACCAGATAGTACAAATAGGTAAAGATTAAGTAAACAATATTATATTAACTCTATGGAATACTGGATGACCATAGGGTAATTATCTACCACCTGTCAGTTTGTCGTACTAAGGTGGCTTGCGTGTCACTGTGATGCTGGAAGCTATGCCACCAGTATTTCAAATAGCAGGGTCTCCTATGGTGGACAGGTTTCAGCAGAGCTTCTAGACAAAGACTAGTAATCTACTTCCAATGGCCTGGTAATCTACTTTCAAAAATTAACCAATGACAACTCTATGGATCACCAAAGAATATTGTCTGATATAATGCTGGAAGATGAGCCCCCTAGATTGTGGACCATTATATAGTAGCTGCAATAATAAACTCAATATATCAAAGATCTTGAAGATGGCACAAGATTGGTCAATGTTTCATTCTATTACATATAAAGTCACCGTGCATTGGAGCCAATTTGATGGCAACTAAGAGCAACAACAGCATGGCAATTATGAATGGTTACTTAAGATCTGTAAATGGCAAAAATGCCAACTATTAATAGAAAGAAGAAACAGAGAGAGTAAGAATGAAATTAAGCTAAAATAGATCACAAAAGTGTAAGTTCACTAAAGTTACATACAACTATGTGTTCATAGGAGCTCTGGTAGCATAGTGGCTAAAGCACTTGACTGCTAACTAGAAGGCTGGCGGTTCAAACCCACCAGCCACTCCTCGGAAGGAAGGTTGGGCAATCCTACTTCCATAGTGATACTGCCTCGGAAACCCAAGGAGGGGTCGCTATGAGTCGGGGCCGACTCGACGGCACATAACAACAACAACAACAACAACATGTGTTCATAACAAAAGTACTATACTAGAACACATGCAATTCTTAATAGGGAGTTGGCGTTATACAAAATATATTTTCTCTATCAAATATTCTATGATTTGTTTTATTGCTTTTATAATTAGACAAAAGTTCTAAACTGTTTAAACTGTGTGGAACAGATTATAAATGCAATGAATATTGAAATAAAGCTTCGTGTTGGAGGAACTAGGGTTTGACTTTTAAGAAAAAGTCCTTAAAGAAGATTTCAATAAACACAAAGGAAAAGAAAGAATATTCCTGGCAAAGGAACCAAAGGCTTAGAATTTAAAATGTTCAAGGCCTAAAGCAGGAATAATGAAGACATTTGGTTGGTGAGAGTAGATGATGCACACTGGGGAAATAATGTCGAATGAGTAACATTGAATAAATTCTTGAAAATTGTGGCTTCACCAGAATGTAACTATTTCCTTTCTGCTTTCCACCTTCCAAACCAATAAGTAGTACGTCTTAGTTTAGAACCCACTTTAGTTCTCCCCAAGTTTATGGGTTAAATTAAATTTGAAAAATAGTATGTCAAAGATATTGGTTAAAGTGAACCTTTGGTGGCACAGTGGTTAAGGTATTCAGCTGCTAACCAAAGGATGGAGATCTGAACCCAACAACTTCTCCATGGGAGAAAGATGAGGCAGTCTGATTCCAAAGACAACAGTCTGGAAGAGCTATGGGTGGTTCTACTTTGTCCTGTTGTGCATATGGTCACTATGAGTTGGAACTGACTTGATGGCAGTGGGTTTGTTTCGGTTTATTGATTAAAGTTGTAGTTTCCCACTTCACAAAGTGAATCTGCATTCATCTCAATTAAAAAAAAAAAAGAATACATGAGATCATTTTGAAACAGAAGAGCTTCCATAATATTTATAATTCTTTAAAACCTATTTAAAAAAATGGAGGAAAAAGAGTGAAGAGTTATTGGTTAGATGACAAGAATTATCATTACCTCATAAATAATACTGCTACAATAATTAAACAACATGGCACTAGTGAAACAACTAAAAAGGAGATCAATGGTACAAAACAGAAAGCAAAGAAGTAGATTCTATTATAAAGGAATGTGGAATATAATAATGTTGGCATTTCACATCAGTGAGGAAATGAAGCACTGTTTAATAAATGTTGACGAGACAAAATGAATTTGTAATTCTAACTAGATAAATAGTCAAATTTAAGAAAAGAAGCTGTAAGGCAACAACAAAAATGATCTATTACTCTCTCATCTTCAGGGATATGCCTAAGAGCAAAAGAAGAAATTACACAGGAAAATATATCAGATTTGGCCATGTACAATGTTAAAAAAATTTCTGCATGCTAAAACACTGTGAAAATGTAAAAATCAAACTGCAAAAAAATAAAAAATAAAAAAGACAACTTTGTCTGGTGGAACCCCTGAGACTATGGCCCTGGGTAATTCTTTGGACCTGGAATTGGACTCACTTCCATGGATCATCTCTCAGGCATGCAGTAGAAAGGCCTAGAAGCAGAACACCTACCCCGTGGAGATGTACCCACCTACCCTAGACAGATGTGCCCCTTGGATCAGTCAGCCATGAGAAATCAGAAGGGCTGCATTTGCTTAGAGGGAAAGCTAGACAGACAGGAATGTATAGATGAGAGAGACATAGCGAAGGGGTAGACATGGGGAGGAGATGGGAGGAGAGCTTTTTATTGTTTGGATTGTAATTGGTGCCATGAAACCAAGTGTGTATGAACAGTTGAGAGTAAAACAAATTCTTGTTGTTGTTAGGTGCTGTTGAGCTGGCTCTGACTCACAGCAACCCCATGGACAACAGAACGAAGTATTGCTCAGTCCTGTACCAACCTCCCAACCCTTGCCATACCAGAGCCCATTGTTGCAGCCATTGTGCCAAACCATCTTGTTGAGGGCCTTCCCCTTTCCACTGACCTTCCCTTTACCAAGCACGACATCCTTCTCTAGGGAATGGTCCCTTTGACATTTGCACTCAAATCACAATAAAAAATTAAAATAAATAAATAAAATGCTATTTTGGTGATTTTTTTTTTTTTTTAAAAAGACTATCATCTATTACAGAATTACAGACAAAGGATTATTATCTCTAATATTGTAAATATATCTTAGAAATCACAATGAAAACTAATAATATCTCCTTAGGGAATCAGGTAAACAGTAGAAAAAGCTGTTTAAAATAGAGAAATAAAAAATATAGTGGATAAACCTACTTAGATGAGCATGCCCAACTTCAGAAGGCATCAAAGAAATAAAAAATGAAAGAGATGCTTTGTTATTTAAAGAAATGGTAATTGTTTTGGCTACCTAGTGCTGCTCTGACAGGAATATACCACAAATTGAATGGCCTCAACAAACAGGAGTTTATTCTCCTACAGTTTGGAGGCTTTAAGTCTAACTTCAAAATGCCAGACTCTAGGGGCTGGGTGAAAGCCCCTCAGCTTTGGGCATCAGCTCTGCCTCCTGTTCCCAGCCCACTGAAGCTGGAGGCTTTTCTTCACTAAGACAGCTGCTGACTGCTGAGACTGACAAGTCCAATGTTGACAAGTAAAAAGGCACAGTCCCGATCTTACCAAACCACACAGCAGGCCACTAATTCAAGGCCACTGTTAAGTCCCACGGTTGGCAGAGTATGGCAGGCTGCTGAGTAATGACATGGCTACATGCAGGGTTCAAGTGTGCCATAAGCTAGCGACCATTCCCAAAGCTGCTTCTTATATACTGGAAGCAGACTTCATTCCTAAAGCAGCTACTCAGGTGCCTGTGGTAGATCCACCATGGAGCTGATTGCCAGTCTCATCATGGGGAATAACTGATACCAGCTGCCCAGCCAAGTTGACACACAACCTTAACTATCAGAGTAATAAACAGTGTTTGTGATCATGTAGTGAAATGGACCCTCTCACATTCTATTGTTAAGAGTTTAAATTGGAAAAGCTTTGTAGAAGACTATGTGTCAACGTATAAAAATCATTTTTTTTAAAGGTGTAAATCAACACAAATAATTCTCTTAGTGCCTCAGCCCTGTCAAATGTCTACACATGCATGGTTTTTGTCTCTTCAGGGTAGTCTGTATTGGGATGACAATTCACTTTTCATTGTCTACCATTTGATTTTAAAAGAAATGCTTCTAAGTTTTCATCATTAAGAACAAAGTATGTTAGAGGATTTTTGGCAGATTCTCAGTTAAGATGTTCTCTTCTATTCCTTGTTTCATGACAGATTTTCCTTAAAAATGGATACATACCACACATTTTTATATGTAGTATTTTCATAATTATTCAGTTATAATAATTTTTAATAGCCATTTCTTGAGCCATGGGGCATAACTGTTATTTTTAAAATATCAAAATGATGGAGTTTTTTCTTTAGTTAACATTTTGTTATTACCTTCTAAATTAAAATTGTATCATGGTCAGAGAATGTGTGTGATAATCTAGTTTTTGAAATTTGTTAAAACTTGCTTTTAAAGCTTATGATGTGGTCAGTTTTGAAAACATACCATATATGTATGTTAGCCTGAGAAGAATGTGTATTTTCCATTTGTGCACAATTCTGCATGTCATTAAACCAGATGCTGTCAAATCAATTTCGATTCATAGTGACCTTATGAATTCTACATGTCCATTTAATTCAGTTTACTGTGTTATTCATATCTTTACTATTTTTTTTTGTCTGTGTGACCTACCACAAATTGAGAGAAATGTGTTGAAATCTTACTGATTATATAGATCTTTCTATTCTTTACAGATTATAAAAATGCTTGCTTTATACAGTATAAGGCTACCTTAGTTCATTGATTCTAAGACACTTTTTTTTTTTTTTTTGCATTTTAGCATCTCTAAAATGGAGATGTTTTACAATCGAGTTAACATGAAAGCATTATATCATAGTTTAATTGCATCTTTGTTGTTGTTGGGAGCTCTGGTGGTGTAGTGCCTAAGGCATTTGACTGCTAACCAAAAGTCTGGTGGTTCAAACCTACCAGCCAGTCCTCAGAAGGAAGTTTGGGCAATCTACTTCTGTAGTGATACTGCCTCAGAAACCCAAGGAGGGGTTGCTATGAGTCGGATCTGACTTGACAGCAGTATGTTGATTTGAGTTGCGTTGTCTTTGTGGTTGTTGTTCATAGTGGAATATAAAATTTTAATATACTATTTACATACATCATATATAATAAATTATAATTGTTGGTATTTTAGATTCAATAAAACATGATGTTTCAACAGGTGCATACAAATTTAGATTTTTAAAAATATTTTTGGTGAATCAAAATGTGTATCATTATTTGAGGACTGACTTTATCGCCAGTAATACTTTTGGTCTTGAATTCTAAAAATGAGACAAATATTCTATCCTACCCACTGGCATCAAGTCGGATCCGACTCATAGCGACGCCTCCTTGGTTTCTGAGGCAGTATCACTATGGGAATAGATTGCCCAGTCTTCCCTCCGAGGAGTGGCTGGTGGGTTTGAACCTCCAGCCTGCTGGTTAGCAGTCAAGTGCCTTAGGCACTATGCCACCAAAGCTCCTCACATATTCTATGGGAGATACGTATAGCTATCCTCCCTCATTTTGGTTAGTATTACCTGGCATATCTTCAGCTTTCTGAATGGTATATTTATTGCAAATGATAAATAGCTGGCTTTTGTTTTTTGTTTTCATGCAATAGGACATGTAGTTAACTTATAAGTTTAGTCCATTTACAATGATTGTGATTATCGATCCATGTGTTAGGCTGGGTTCCTAGAGAAGCAAAATCAATAAAGTTTATATATACATATAGAGAAAGAGAAATTTATCTCAGGAAAATGGCTCACACACTTACAGAATCTGGCAAGTCCCAAGCTCTTGGATCAAGCCTTAAGCTGGAGGCTTTTCCTGACTCATGCAGCTGCAGGGGCTGACAAGCTCAAGGTCGGCAGGCAGTATACCGCTGTTGACTCCAACGAATGATGAATCCAAGATCTCTAGGCTGAATGGTGGATTGTTCGCTCATGGACAGTTGTAGGTAGCACAACAGGATCCTGATCCACAGAAGAGTGTCTCTTTTCCCAGGATGTCCATAAATGTATTGGCAGCAGGCCACACCCCTAGGGTGTAGATTGGCTGCTCAAAACATATACATCCGATCCCAGCATGGGAATAATCCACATTGCAACTGCTTAAAGCACATAGATTTGTGGTCCAGCCAGCCAAGTTGACACATAGCTCCAACTATCACAATCCATTTAAATGTTTTTTTTTTTTTTTTTCATTTAAATGTTTTTTTTTTTTTTTTCATTTAAATGTTTTTTTTTTTTTTTTCATTTAAATGTTTTTTAACAAATTATTTTGGGATATGTGTTTGTTATACTTCTAAGATTATTTTTCTCCTTTCTTGATTTTGTAAAAAGTTAAGTTTTCTCCTCTACTGGTTTGAGGGAGTTATCTTTTAAAATGTATAAAGATCAAGTTAGTATCTTAAACTCTTTGCCTGGACATTTTAACTCTGATTACATTCTCTTGACTTGCATGCTAAATTTAGCAGTGTTTTATTTCTGTCCTTTTATTAAAATCCACAGATTTTTTTTTATAAAGTACGTATTTTAGATTTATCTAGATGTTTACCAATTTCTTTGCTCACCATTCTTTTTATCTTTTCAAACTTTTCTCACAGGATTGCTTTCAATTTTTCTCAATTACGTGTTTCAGAACTTCTTTTTGTTGCACATGCAGGTAATAGATTCCTTCCATTTTGTCTATTTCAATATTTCTTTATTTTGACTGTATTTCTGAAAGACAGTTTCATTACTAACCCAATTCTAGACTGATACTTACTTTCTATCACTACACTGAAAATATAATCACTCTGCTTCCAGGATCCTATCCCAATGCTGAAAAATCTGCTTTCACTCTAATTGTCATTTCTTTCTTTGTAGTTTATTTTTTTTTTAAATTTCTCTCTAGCTACTTACAAAATCTTCTGTATAATTTTGCTCAGGTACAAACATATATATACATGTTGTTGTCATTGTTATGTGCTGTCCAGTCAGACCTGACTCATGATGACCCCTCCTTGGGTTTCCAAGGCAGTAGCACTACCAGAAGTAGACTGTCCCTCCCATGGCACTAACTATCTCTCTGCCAGGCTTGACAACTCATTGCAGTGGCCATGTAGAACACATATACACCAATCACAGATTATGGGGTTTATTAGGGAAGCAACAGGCTACAATTCACATTCAGGAATAGGCTCAGTCTCTCTCAGCCAGCCATCTCTCAGCCAACAGTCTCTCTCAGTAGCACGTCTCTTTCTCAGCAGTGTGTGTCTCTCGTGTCTCTCTCTTTCGGCATTGTGTCTCTCTCAGCCAGCAGTCAAAGAGACTCCTTCTACCTCTAGGAGGGCTCCTTTTGAGCCTGGCAGAGTGGTCAAACTAACTAATTCCAACATCAGAATTCCATACACCTGAGAGAGACGGAACTTCCCAGAAGATTGTTTCGTGCCACTCACACCAGAAATACCCCAGGTGGATAACTTTAACAATCAGGAGCTACTCAGTTGTTCATGGCAAATTCCACCATGGAGTTTACAAAGACTATGGCTAGACAAGCCACACCATGTAATTTACTACACAGAGTATATACATTCTGCTAGTTCTACTGTGTGTTTCCTGTATCTGACTTCATGACTTTCATCAGCTTGAAGAATTCTTCCACTAGCATCTCTTCAAGTATTATCCCTCCTATTTCTTCTCTACTCTTCCATTCTGGAACTTATATTTGCTGAATGGAAGGCCTTTTCATTTTAGCTTCCATGTCACCTAATCTCTCAAACTCTCCATATCTTGGTATTTCTCTGCCAAATTATATATACTTTATTAGATCATTAATAATTCTCTCTTCAATGGACTAATCTATTTAATCTAACTGTGAGATTTTAAATAGCATCCATATTCATATTTTTATACCTAAAAGTTCTGTTTGTTTTTCAGACATGACTGGTTACTTTTATAGTCTCTTATTGCTTCCTCTATTTTATTTCACCTTTATTTCTTTAATCATTTCATGGAGATTTGTTTTATATCCTGTATGTGATAATTCCAATATCTGATGCTCTTGGGGTTTTAAATCTGTTTTATTATTATTATTTGTTTTTTCCTTGTAATTCTTATTCTTACTCAAGGTTTCCTTGAAGATTGATAACTTCTGAATCTGAGCTGATATTTGTCTTTTCTCAATCTGTGGGAATCCTGAGAGCCTAAATTGATGAAAATTTCTTCTAGAAAGGACCTGATATCACTTCATTAGCCATCAGGATCCCAGGCTTAATAAAAGAGTTTTGCATTCATAGCCTCCTATAGTGGGGGGCACAAGCCTTCACATTCTCATTATAAATGTCTAGATTTAGAGCAGTAACAGTTCCCTTCTTTGATTTCAGCTCAATGCACTTCTTGATGTTTTGCTCCCTTTGGAGACTTATTTCTACTTGACCCAATACATTAACAATATTTCTTTATGTAGAAATAATATGTATTGAACATGATGGCTATTTGGAGTGTCTTATCTGAAATACTGTCTAATAGGTCACCCATTACTTTAAAAATAACCTAGTTAAATATTTAGGAATGCTGCTGACATAGTGCCTAAGGCATTTGACTGCTAACCAGAAGGCTAGCGGTTCAAACCCACTATCCATTCCTTGGAAGAAAGACTGGGTGATCTACTTCTGTAGAGATACCACCTCAGAAACCCAAAGAGGGGTCACTATGAGTTGGAACCAAATCAACAGCAGAGGAAATGATGGCACTGAATTGAAGATGAAATCTGTCCCAAATAATTATATTATACTAATGAGAGTTTCCAAAAATCTTTCATTGATAAACATATCAACTGACTCTCTAACATATCTTCTAGAAATTTAGCTTAAGTAAATATTTAGAAATTCTATAAATTTAAGATGAACTATGTATTTGCAAGAATGGACACTTGCATAAGCTCTCATTTTAAGATTAAAAAAAAAAAAAAACACTGCCATCGAGTCAAGTCTGACTCATAGCGACCCCTCCTTGGGTTTCTGAGGTGGTATCACTATGGAAGTAGATTGCCCACCTTCCTTCTGGGGAGTGGCTGGTGGGTTTGAACCACCAGCCTTCTGGTTAGCATTCAGATGCCTTAAGCACTACGCCACCAGAGCTACCTGTAAGATTATATTAAGTCTCAAATTTAATAATCAAAGATAAAAATCCTGCCATGATTTGGATACACTATGCTGTATCTGCTCCTGCCATGAGGTGGATACACAGAGCAGGAGCAGATACAGCATAGTATCTCTTAGTTCTCAGAGTCTACAGCTTAAACATTGAGAAGACTGAACAGATAGTAAAGGGTAAATCCAGTAGCATGGTGATGGGATCTGCCTCACAGATGTGATGGTGGCTAAAACACTAACTGGGCAGATGATTACATCTGGTCACAGGCTCTGGAAGACCTTGTTCCAATAATGATTCATCCATTTGTGCAACAGAATTTCAGAGCTATAAAGAACCATAAAATGTTCTAGTCCAACTTCCTCCCTGCACAAGTGACATTTCTAGAGGAATTCAAAGGTTTTCTCAGGTTACCTGGCCACACCACAATTTCATGCCAGTCCTAGGGTTAGAATTTGCACCTTCTCAACTCCTTATCCATGCTCTTCCCACTATACTCACTATGACTGCATATAAGATCAACCCTCTCTACAATTGTCTAGACTGAGATTACCAGCTGAGATTCCAGTCCCTGGGGTTCATTTCTGTTCTCTGATAAGGAAGAAAATTATTTTGGCATGAAACACTTAAAAACATATGCCACCGATTTGTGTCTGAAACTGTGACCATCAGGGAATTTAGGGTGCTCAGCTGTGTTCACAGCCTGGTTGGAGCACGCTAGTCCTAGAACTCAGCTCAGAGCTCTCCTTTAGATATGTGCTTAGCACACATACATATGGCTTGGGGTCTGAGTTTGAGATAATCCAGACTGAACCTCTCACTTCACTTTCATTATCACACATATTGGCTTAAGCTTGTCTGTTGGCTTTGCACCAGCAGTGACCTGGATGTTGGATCTTCCACAAGGCCAAAAGGAAACCATCCCAGGAATGGGATCTCCATGTAATTCTGCTCTCATATAGGGAGTTCCAATGTTTTCCTATCTAAGTGTTACTCTCAGATATATCCTATGCAGTGACCTCACAAACCAACATTTAGTGACAGTAGGAGATGAACAAAGTTATTCTCATGTCCCAAAATTATTCAAAGCTAACATTTTGCAGTGCTTGCATTTATCATTCCATAAAATATTTTAAGAAGTTGGGATCTTCCATGTTTTTGCATATTAGACATATTCTCACCTTCTGTGTTGCCAGGAGTTTCTCATATCAGAATAATTTGAAGAAATGGTGAAAAAATGTTAGAATTAATGCTGCAAGATGATGAAAAATGTGGGTCAGCTTTTTCTGCCTCTTTTGGGTGAAAACAGACCCACTCTATCAATTCATCACCACTCATGTTCAGGATATCAAACAATTTGATCATCTGATTGTTAGTTCCTGCCTGAAATCCTATTTTAGAAAGGATTGTGGAGCTCACAGGGAAAGAGTTCCATGACAGATCAGTGATGTGCCATCATCATGGATGTAGGAGAATAATTAGGAGGCTTACTGCATATTTCCATCCCTGATTTATGTTAAACAATGAGACTGTAGCTAAAGGGGGCAGGGCAGGAGGGGCACACTCAATTTATAGAGTTCTGAAGTAAGTGTCTATTCTGCCCTACAGGCAACACTGGTCGAGCAATTAAAACATATACCGTCCTTATCCTAATCCAACTCTACCTCCCTCCACATCCTCTGAACCACACCATTTTCTTTTTTTTATCTACCAACATTCTAAAACAAGTCTGAGTAGTTCTCAGACTCTAGACACAATGGAGTCACTCTATAAAATACATTTTTCCTGAGGGTAAGTTTTAGAATGAAAAGATCCAGAAGGCATGTTATCATTAGCCCATACCCGCACATAGAAATTGATTCTGAGGCAGTTATACAAGATCTTGAATGGATATAAAATAGAAATTGACTGAAGGGCCTTTTGTAGACCCATGATGTGGCTTCCAAGATGTTCATAGTCATATAAGGTTTGTGGTAGTAATTTTTCCCTCTCTTTCATTACCCTGCCACCTCATCACCACCAACCCAGCCAGCCTACTCTACCCCTCATCTGTCAGTTTGTTGTACTGTGATGGCTTGCATGTTGCTGTAATGCTGGAAGCTATACCACAGGTATTTCAGATACAAGCAGGGTCACCCACAGTGGACAGATTTCAAGACAGCTTCCAGACTAAGAAAGACTAGGAAGAAGGATGGGACTATCCACTTCTGAAAAAATTGATCCTTGAAAACCTTATGAATAGAAGGAAAACATTGTCTGATAGGAGTTTCACCATCTCCTTCATCAGCCTAGACATTTTCATCACCAACCCAGGCAATCTCCTGTACTCTAGTCATTCTCAAAGGGTAGTTTCCAGACTAGCAACATCATGATCACTTGGGAACTTGTTATAAACACAAAATTCCCAATCCTAACCCATACTGGATTGTAAGGATGGAGCTGGACCAGGCAGTATTTTGTTCCATTGTACATACGGTTGCTATGAGTCAGAGTCAACTTGACACCACCTAATGACAACTCATACTTACTGAATTAGGATCTCTGGAAGGAGGGATCAGTGATTTGTTTTCTAAGAAGTCCTTCAAATGATTCTGATGCAAGCCAAAGTTTAAGAATTAGTGTCCTGAACAGTTGCTTAAAAGAACTTTCTGAAACAATGGAAGCAATGTTCTATATTTACACTGTACAATATGGTAGCCATCAGCCATGTAGGGCTATGAAGAACTCGAAATATAAAACTAAGGAAAAGTTTTTTTTCATTTTATTTAATTTTAATGAGTTTAAATTTAAATAGTCACATGTGGCAAGTGGCTACCATACTGGTCAGTATAGCTCTAAAACAATGGTATTAAATATTTGGGTTTTGTGGTAGTTATGTTTGTGTGTCAACTTGGCTGGGCCTGGTTGAGTGGCTGGACAGCTGGTGGTAGTTAATCCCCATGAGGAGACTGGTAATCAACTCAGTGGTGGGATTTACCACAAGCAGCTGAGGATCTGCCTTTGGGATGTGGACTGCTCCCTGTAGATAAGTAGAAGCTTTGAGAATGGTCTCTAGACTATGGCTCGCTTGGACCCTGCATGTAGCCATATCATTGCTCAGCAGCCTGCTATACTCTGCCGAGCTGGGGACTTACAATGGACTTAAGTTAATGGCCTGCCGTGTGGTTTGGTAACATCAGGACTGTGCCTTTTTCCTTGTCAACCTTGGGGCTTCTCAGCCTCAGCAGCCAGTGGCTGTCTGAGTGAAGAAACGCCTCTAGCTCCTGTGGGCTGGGAGCAGGAGGCAGAGCTGGACCCCAAGGTTGAGGGGTTTTCATGCAGCCCCTAGAGCCTGGCACTTTGAATTTGGACTTAAAGTCTTCAAATTGTGAGAGAATAAACTCCTGTTTGTTAAGGCCATCCCATTTGTGGTATATTTCTTGTCAGAGTGGTACTAGGTAACCAGAACAGGTTTCAAGGGTGTTTTTGAAAGTTATAAATCCTCTCTCTACATAAGGCATATATTCTAAAACACAGAATTTTGCAAACACTTTCAGGTGGTTCATGAGAGTTGTCCAGCATCCAAGAGAAAGTAGTAAGTAATCACCTTCCCTAGCAGGAGAATTTACAATGTATAGGTTGAAGTTAAAATAAAGCATCCTTAAACATTGTGAAGAAATATTTTTGGGAGTTCCAGCAAGATGGTAGAATAGGCAGACAAGCTACACAGACCCTCCACAACAAAGTAATGAGTAACCAATTGAAACTGATACAGAAGTTGAACCTGGAACCCTGAGCTTTTAAGAGAAGGATAAAGAAGTTGATTAAATACCAACTAGTAGAAGAACTTGAATGAAACAGCGAGTAAGGAGACAAATGGAGCAATGAACTGCCAGCTGTCCTGAGGGCACAGACATTTTATTTCCTGGCAGCAACCTAAGAATCTACTCTGTTCACCAAGGACTGCATGGGCAAGGACTGCATTGGTGCTGACAACCAGAAATAAAAACAAAAACGGTGAAGAAGGAAACAAAACAGACCTGTGGACTGCCACTGGCTGTCCTGAGGGCACAACAATTTTGAATATTTGAAAGCAGCAGGAATGGCCATTTTGAATATATACAAGTAGCATTCTTACCTGGACAGCGACCTAAGAATAGGCTCCCCTTACCAAGGACGGCACAGGGCAACAGCTGTGGAGGCTGATGACTAGAAAGGTACAATATTCTCCTTGTTTCTTTTATACTCTACACACTCTTGGTTAACAGAGGTGTGGCCATCACCCATCTCCACTCATGTTCTTGACTAGCAGGAATTCCATCCTGGTCTGTGTCCTGACAGATCTTGGGTGCCATGCCCCACCTCCCACAGTTTTGTTTTTGTTTGTTTTTTTTTAAGTTATTCTTTTTATCTTCCTTCTTTTTCTTTTCTATAACCAGTTCTTTTTTTTTCTTTCCTCTTATCTTTTCCTGGTTCCCTTCTTTTTTCTTTCTTTTGGTTCTTCCCATCCCTTGTTTTTTCCTTTTGCAGTTTTACCATTTTTTTCTTTACTGTTCTTTACTCTTGTTCATTTCTCTCTTTCCTCAGATATTGTGGGTTTTTTCCCCATTATCTTTCTTTTATCCTTTTTAAATATATTTTGAAAATTTTTCTTTCATTTATTGTGTGTGTGTGTGATTGTTCCTGTTTGTTTATGTGGTTTGAGTGTTTGTTCTCTTGTTTTTATATTCTTCATCTTCTTTTTTTTTTCTGAGTGGGAGACAGCAACTGTTCCCACACAACAACCATACCTGCACTCCTTCTGCCCCACCAAGTGACAGCCATCATTCACATTTACACCACCTGACCAACAATAGACAGCTGCCAATACCAGCTCAATCCTGCCTCCACTGCTCTTTATGAACAGCTAACAGAAGGTTGGGCATTCCTACTTCCGTAGTGATACTGCCTCGGAAACCCAAGGAGGGGTCGCTATGAGTCGGGGCTGACTCGATGGCAAATAACAACAACAACAACAGCAGAAATCTGTGCACAGACTTTCATTTTCTATCACACCCACAGGAGACAGGTGGTGAATGCCTAAGCACTAACAACTAACAAATAGAGGAGCACAGTATCCTGCTCACACAGATGTATCGAAACAAAACAAAGGGAAAAAAAATCTTTGGTAAATCACACCAACATACAACCACAAATTAAACATAAATACAACACCACTACAATGTCTCAGAGACAACAGACCATCACAAAAAGTCCACACAAAAAATCAAGATGAAGTAGTACAAACAAGATACCAGGATACAGACCCAGAAAACATCCCTGAAGAAGCAGCAGCATTGGAACTCTCTGTTAAGAAATTCAAAAGAATTATATTTGGGTACCTTTAATGGATTGAAAGACAGATCAAGGAAAATTCTGATAAAATTAAGGGAAACACAGACAAAACTCTTGAACAATTTAGGAAAACAATACAAGAGAAAATTGACAAAATAAACAAAAATTTAGAAATGATAGAAAAACAATGAATAGAAATCCAAAAGATTAATATTAAGATTTCAGAAATAGATAACACATTGAAAGGAGTAGAATCAAATCAATGGATGACAGAATTAATGAGATTATAGACAAATACCTCAATACTACTTTGCTAAGGGATCAATCAGACAATATATCAAAATGAAATAAAGAAAGCCCAATTGTGGGATACCATCAAGAGAAATAGCCTAAATGTAATTGGAATTCCAGAACATGAAGAAACAGAGAAAGCTGTCAAAGATTTGTTGGAAGAGAATTTCTCCAATATGATAAAAGACAGGAATATATTCATTCAAGAAGCTCAACAAACCCCAAACAGGATAGACCCCAAAAGAAAATCACCAAGACATAGTATCACCAAACTCACCAAAACCAAAGATAAGGAAAGAATCCTGAAAGCAGCACAGGGGAGGGGAAAAAAAAAAAAAAAAGGTTATCTACAAAGGACAACCAAGAAGACTAAGCTCTGATTTCTCAGCAGAAACCATGGAGGTGAGAATGCAATGGGATGATGTATATAAAACCCTGAAAGAAAAAAATTTCCATCCAAGAATTATATACCCAGCAAAATTGTCCCTCAAATATGAGGGTGAAATCAGAACATTTCCAGATAAGCAGAAATTAAGGGACTTTGTTAAACCAGACCAACCATACAAGAGATCCTAAAGGGAGTCCTTCAGACAGAGAACCAACAACAGCAAACAATAACCGATGATTAACACACATGATGATATAACCCAGAAACCAACCCAGTTATACAAGAATTCAAAGTAACATAAGCTTACAAGACTGTAAACAAGGAACCACAGATCTCTATTGATAAATAAGGACATCTACAAACAAAGAGAGGGACTACATAGTGTAGTTACGGAACTTCTAAATGATGAGGAAGTCAATACAACTGTGAGATAGAACAGACTGTTTTAAACTTGGGAATAAAATTATAAATCACAGGGTAACCTCAAACAAAAAGGATAAACCATCAAAATAAAAAAGAGGACAAACACAAATATTTAGCAAATACTGAGATAATAGCAATGAATGACATCACAGCATGATTCATAAACAAAATGAGCTCAGCATAAAAAATTGCATGGAACAAAGAAATCAGCAATACAATGAAAAACACATAACAAAATGACATCAATAAACTCATACTTGTTGATAATTACATGGAATGTCAATGGATTAAATGCACCACTCAAGAGACAGAGAGTTGCAGACTGGATAAGAAAACATGACCCATCAATATGCTGTCTACAAGAGATTCTTCTTAGACACAAAGACAAAAATAGAGTAAGAACTTATTTTATAGACCAATGAAAACAGACTAATGTACACTGAGCTCCAGAAAAATGTCAAAACTATTTCATTAAAACAACAAATCAACTTTCTGGACTCAGAAGTAGCTGTGCTTCTGAATATAAGGGATCCAAGGAAAGATGAACAAATAAATTAAAATTCTTATTATGCCTAAGATAGTATGTTAACATCATAATATATTCCTCAAATGATATCAATGGGAAAATGTTGCAAAATTGATAAGGCTAACATAGCTAGAGCACAGAAGTATCTACATTTCTTGTATCTCTGGTCAAATTGAGGAGACCTTCCTATGGGACACTATTCTTTCACATAATGAATGTTGCATGTGGAAGGCAAATGTTGTCCCTTGACCTTATAATTATTTCTGATGTATAAATGGGTACCCTGATTCACACCCTATATGCTAGGTCTCCAATCTTCAACCATGTTTTTCTATAATACTTTAAATCTTCCAATCTTTGAAGGTTCAGCTCAAATCCTTCCTCTGTCTAACACTCATCTTTCTATGCTCCAAAATCTAAGACCATGCATCCAATAAAAGTGCCAGCATTTGTCATGTTCACTTGAAGTTTCATGCTCCACAATTCCATCTTCTCAACATTTTAATTATAGCTTTTGAGAGGGCAGAGATCCTGTCTTGTAATCTTTCCCAAATACATATTTTCTACCACAGTGCTGAGAACAAAGAAGGTGCTGAGTGAATGACTTAACTCAGGTTCAACTAGTACTTGACTACCCACTATGGGACAAACCCTGTGCCACATTATTTCCCACACACCGTCAATCTCTATAGCAATTATTTCTCACACACATTCAATCTCTATAGCAATCCTGACAGGCAAATAGTATTGGCCTTCATTTTGAAGTTAAGAATATGGAGGCTCAGAGATACTGGACAAAATTGTCTAATCTCAGAGTGGAATTAAATTTAGAATAAAAGTCAAGATATATGGTAGTTAAAAATATGGTTGTTAGAGTTAGGTACATAGGTTCAAACAGAAGCTCTACCACCTAGAATTGTGTAATATTGAATGGGTTATTTGACCTCATGAATACTCAATTCTTTCATTTAAAATATGTGTATGCTAATTGAATCTATTTCATAGGGAAGAAATAAAATAATATGAGTGCTTATGATAGTGTCCAGCTGATAAGTTCTAAATATTTTTTGCCAATAAATGTTATCAGGTTTCCTTGGAGAAATAGCTGACCCTAGGGCCAGGGCAAGAAAAGTAAAAGATAAGCCTGGAACAAAAACAAGTTATGCAGAATTGGTCAAGAAATAATACACCAAGAAAACCAAACTCACTGCCTTCAAATCGGATCTGACTCATAGCAACGCCTCCTTGGGTTTCCGAGGTGGTATCCCTACAGAAGTAGATTGCCAAATCTTCCTTCAGAGGAGTGGCTGGGGGCCTTGAACTGCTGGCCTTCTGATTAACAGTCAAATGCCTTAGCCACTACACCACCAGAACTCCTCAAGAAATAATAGGGTCATGTAAAAAAGACCATAGGAGTCCTTTACCCTACTGAACTCTCAGTGGAAAAATGATAAGTGAATTGTCCAAAAAAATAAATAAGATAGTAATTGATTATAATCCATAGAAAATAAAAGCCATGAAATTATAATGTTATGCACAAATACATACATATGTGCATAAATAAATAAATGGGAGAACATGGTCAACTCTTTCTTAAAATTCCTTAGAATTTTAAATAATAGAAGCAGAAGAAGTAATGGAAATAGGAATTCACCATTTGGCAAACACAACAATAATAACTGTTGCAGGTGAGTATGACCAACAGATGCTAAACTTAGTGAATGAGATAATGATGAGAAACAGGCTACCGACCCGAAAGGTACCTATTAAATACAAAGGCAAAATAGCAATTTGCAAGTTAAGAAATTTGACAGCACCTTAACCAAGTGATCAAAGTATTACTAATAATGGGACTAATTCATATCATCTACCTCCTGATATAATGCACAGAAAAGTATACAAAATGTAGTTTTGGCCAGAATTGTATTATCTAAAGTTATTTATGAATAAACCTCCAACAAATTCAAACTGAGGGATATTTTATGAAATAACTGGGTCATATTCTTCAAAGTGTCAAAGTAATGAAAAACAGAAAAGAATGAGGAAATGTTCCAGATTAAGAGGTGCAAAAGAGATGTGACAATTAAGTGCAATGTATAATCTTGGGTTATATCCTTCACCAAGAAAAGAACATTGGTGCAATAAGTGAAGAAATTAGAATAAGGTCTTTACCTGAGATAAAAGTATTATATAAACGTTTGATAATTGTACTGTGTTTATATAATAGGTTAACATTTAGAGAATCTGGGAGAATAGTATACAAAAGTACTTTGTACTAATTTTTCAATTCTGTGTGAGTCTGGAACTAGTTTAAAATGGAAAAGTAAAACAAATAGCACCTAATACATGGTAAAACTCTAACAATATGGAAATATTCCAAATGTCTATCAGCTCATGAAAGATGAAAAAAATGTGGTATATCCATAAAATGTAGTATTATTCAGCCATAAAAAGGAATGAAGTATGGATGACACATGCTATGACATGGAAGAATCTTATAATCATTACGTGAAATAAAAGCGGCCAGTCACAAAAGATCACACTCTGAATTATTCCATTTACATGAAATGCCCACAAGAGACAAATCTATAGAAACAGAATGTAGGTTGTGGTTGCTAGAGTTTAGGAGAAAAAGGGAGAATAATGACTAATAACTAAAGGGGATAGGTTTCTTTGTGCATATGATGAAAATGTTCTACCATTAGATAGTGTTGATGGTGATAGTTGCATAACTCTGTAAATGTACTAGAAAGCACTGAACTGTATACTTTAAATGGGGGGATCTTATTGCTTTTGAATTATATCTAACATAAAATACAGAAAAAAAAAAAAAAAATAGAACAAAGTACCAAAGAAAAAAAAAAAAAAAAAATAGAACAAAGTACCAAAGAATAGTAACTGATGCATATAAATGTTCTACCAATGTGGTCCATGATGATGATGATGATCATTAGTACTACTGTTACTACTTCTATTGCTATTTTATTTTTCTCCACACTTGAGCTTATGTCCTTTCCAGTATTAATTTGTTAGGGTTGTACATTCTGAAAGAAATATATGACTTAGTTGTTTGTTAACTGACTTTTTCTATCCACTGGGGGACCAAACATTCTCTCTTTCTCTCTCCTAACCAAGGAAAGAACAAGGGTCAAAGAAGAATTCCTTTCAGTTGCAAGAATTGACAAGGATGCTAGAAAACAAAGCCAAATTGACCCACAGAAAAGATCATTAATCTATTCAACTTTTATAGATTTATGTTGATTGTTTTTCTGTGCACTAAATAACCAATTAAAGTGATTTTTTTTTTCACTTTTTCAAAAGTCGCATCATTGTCACCTTGTTCAGCTCTTGATGCATCTGGAGGTAAGAAAAGTTCCAGGTGTGTTGAAGGAGCAAAGAATTGACCAGGCTGAAAAATGATGAGAATTTATATAGGAACAGGACTGAAGCCAAACTCTTCAAGGCTTTCCAACCAAATCTGTTGCTGTCAAAGTTGATTCTGACTCATAGCAACCATAAAGGAAAGAATAGAACTGTCCCATGGGGTTTCAAGGCTGTAATCTTTATGGAAGCACACTGTCTCAAATTTTTCCTGCACAGCAGCTGGTAAGTTCAAACCACCAATTTTTCAGTTAGCAGCCAAGCTGCTTAACTGATGCAGCTCCAGGGCTCTTTCTTCAGGGCTTTGCATGTCAGGTAGACCAGTTGCCACTGAATCAACTCTAACTTATGGCAACTCCATGTGTGTCAGAGTAGAGCTGTGTTCCATAGTGTTTTCAATGGATGGTTTTTCAGAAGTAGACTCAGGCCTTTCTTCTGAAGCACCTGTTAGAGGACTCAAGTATCCAACCATGCCATAACTAGCTGAGTGTTTTAACTGTTCGCACCACACAGGCATTATACATGATAGGCAGGAAGTGTTTATCCCGTACACAGGTGGTACCCTCCATAGGCCCATATCCCATCTGTTGCTGCTTGCAAACCATCCCCTATTTCCAGGATTGGTATTGAATTGGAAGTGGAAATCCTAAAGCAGGAGGAAAGTCCACCTTCTCTCAGCTCTCAGCACAGTTCAGAGAGCCAAGTGCTGCCATTAATCTTGAGGAGGCTCCAAACATAGTATTTGGCTTGGATTTATGAGAGGCCTTCGAGGCTTGCCCATTGCTGGTCACAGCTCTAAGTACTTGATTATCGTGAATGAAGTGAAGCCAAAGAAAACAATACTCATGGCTGAGCATAGGCTGAGTTAGTCCTGTAGTGTCTCAATCAACATGCACAAACAATTATTCCAATTTGCAAGACCATGAAATTGTTTTATAAAATTAATAAATGCCCATGGTGGTCTTTTCACAGGAAGCTCTGACATTTTGGGAGAGGACTGGGAGGGGAGAAGGCCAAAAGGCAATGCTCTCAAAAGCTGCATTTGTTCCCAATATCCTCCAGTCATACATGTGAGAAATGGCATGTGAGGGCAAAGGGCAACAGTTCAGAGATAAAACAAGTTGAAACTATTTAAAGTACTTGCCAAGAAAAAGTGCTCATCTGATAAAAATTTAGACAGGAAGGATGCCAAAAACTAGGAGAGGCACAACTGAGAGATGTGATGAGGTGATTGCTGCTCCAGCTGTCAGACTTGTCAGTGGTGTGAAGATGCCAGATTTTAATTCAAATGCAATGTCAGCCCAAGAGCTGCCTCTACTTCCCTGCATGGTTTGCATTAAGAAAGCATTAAGATTTAGTTCCAACTTTAAATAGATTACTTGAGGCCAGTACAAGATATGAATTTGCTGGTTGGTTTGTCTCATCTTCAAAAATAGGACTGAAGTTTAAGGAGGAAGTGAACACACTCCTATACCTTTAATATCAATGTACTAGGTTGGAGTGTGG
Source organism: Orycteropus afer afer (assembly GCF_000298275.1). Lineage (NCBI taxonomy): Eukaryota > Metazoa > Chordata > Mammalia > Tubulidentata > Orycteropodidae > Orycteropus > Orycteropus afer. Next base: position 14,654,942 of record NW_006921639.1, read on the forward strand.
ATGCATTAGAAGACAAGACATAAAGAGGAGGGTGGGGCTTAAACTGTCTTTAGAAGGGCAAAGTTTTCCATGTTATTGTTTGAGGATCCTGCATGAAAAGGATGGTATAGGGAGTAGCAATATCTTCTCCTCCATAATTTTAGAATGTCAAACCAGATCAGAATACAGAAATATAGAAGAAAGGTTCGATTTTTTTAAGGAGAAAAAAGACTAGGAACATGGAAGTGCATCTCATTAAAAGGTATGGCAAAGAATTGAGCTAAGAGACAAGAGTTATTTTAAAACTAGTGTATAATTCTGATTATTAAATGCTTATTTATTTTTCTTCAAACAATCATTATCCCACTTGTAACCCATACAACTGACCATAATGAACATGCTCAGTGTCTTGGGAAACAGAAAACCTATGTACTATGCCACACTAAGCATGCAGTTAAAGAATAAAGACAATATCTTTATGACAACACAAAAGTCACCATCACAGTATTAAAGCCCCTTAGTTCTGAAAATCAGTCAATAAAAACCTATCATGAGGATGACCCAGTACAGGGCACTGTTTTTTTTTTTTTTTTCCCCCTTATACATGGTATCATCAGATATCAGCAACAACTTGACAACAGCTAACAATAACAACAATTTCTTATTTTGCTTGCCAACTCAGTCCTCTAACTACATTCCTATACGTAGAAGGGCATACCCAGACCTTTTTAAACATCAGCTTCTTTGTCAGATATGAAGATTCTCCTTAGTCTGACAAAGACCTATATGTAGATCTTACAGGCAATATCCTCAAATGGAAGCATCAGGGCCATGACATTCAGGAACACAAGTTATTTGCAAAGATGTCTCATTCACTTACAAGTAGATAGTGGAATTTGAAATGAAATAAATGATGGTCATAAAGCTAGAAAAAGCTGCTGGGTCAAAAGTGAGTTTTTGATGCCTTTAGTGTCTAAGACACTTGACTGCTAACCAGAAGGAAAGCAGTTCAAACCCACCAGCTACTCAGAAGGAAGTTTGGGCAATCTACTTCCATAGCGATACCACTTCAGAAACCCAAAAAGTGTCACTATGAGTTGGGTCTGACTCGACAGCACATAACAAAACCAACATTACTGTCAATAAACATGGAATAAGAGAGATCAGATCCAATCCCCACACACCTGAAACAACTAAAGCACTGGACAAAGTATGTGAAAGAAGAGTTTTCAGGCACTGAACATCAGGTAGCCCAGGACGGTGAGCCCTAAGAAAGGCGAAACAAATGAAGTGATCTCTAGGATTGTCCTAGTTTAGTGCCTGAAGAGATTTCTAGGTTGCAGCACAAGAAAGAAGAATCATTCTTCTTATGTTAAGGTTTATTATATAAGTGTAGTAATCAAGATAGTGTGGTATTCCTGGAGAGGCAGATACAGCAAATTAATTGAAAAATGTAGAGAATCCATTGATTTTTGACAAAAAAATACCAAGGAAATTCAATGGGCAAAGGATAATCTTTGGAACAAATGGTGTTGGTGCTAGAATAATAGATAGCTATGTACAGAGAAATGCATCATGATTCTTACCTCACACTGTATATAATAATAATAATAATAATAATAATAATAATAATAATAACAGGGAAGAGGTCATTAACCTAAGAGAACTAATATCATAAAAATTCTCAAAAAAAGCAGGAAAATGTTCTAGTGACTTTAGGTTTGGCAAAGATATCTTAAATGGGACTTCAAAAGCAACTATAATTTTTTTTTCTCCTATTTTTTTTTTTTAATTGTGATTTGGGTGAAAATTTACAGAGCAAATTCACTTTCCATACACTGTGTTCACATACACTGTGTCTCATGACATTGATGACAATTTACCACAATGCAACAGCATTGTCTTTTGTCTTTTGTTTGGCTGGAAGCCACAGGTATGGGTTCAATTTCAGACCTGAAGGGCAGCTAGGGGCCATAGTCTTACTGATTCCACCAGGCTTTATCAGACCAGCAAACCTTGCCCCCCCTTCCCCCCCCCTTTTTGCCTC
>NW_006921639.1:14657393-14657975 GCF_000298275.1 Orycteropus afer afer
TTTTGTGTAGTATGTTATGCCAATTGAGCTTGATGTCTCCTGTGACTATGGTCCTGAGCCAACAAGTTCAACTACTAGGTTCCTCTGGGTACCTAGCTGTGACCAAGAAGTGACTACTTGTCCCTTGTCACCTCTACTATACACCTGGGAATTCAGATCATACAAATATACTTGTAGGACCATTGTCTGCCAACTCTATACATGGTCTTGGGTACACTCCCTGCTTCATAGATATACCTAATAGTTCAGCCTGTCCACCCATCTATCCACCCATATACCCATGTTTGCCTTCACTGACAATGCAGTATTGTATGTGCAAAAGGGTTCGTCTTGATTGTCTATATCTCCCATGTACCTCTCTATGTCTCCCTCTTCCTCAATGCCACCATGATCATTCACATTTGGTACATTGCCCTTCTCTTCACCCAAATCAATACTTATCTCTACCTATCTGTTCTGGTTACTTAGTGCCGCTCTGACAGGAAATATATACCACAAATGGGATGGCCTTAATAAATAGGAGTTTATTCTTACAATTTGGAGGCTTTAAGTCCAAGTTCAAAGTGCCAGGCTCTAGGGGCT
>NW_006921639.1:14658142-14667585 GCF_000298275.1 Orycteropus afer afer
AAGGCAGCTACTCAGCTGCTTGTGGTAGATCCCACCATGGAGCTGATTGCCAGTCTCACCATGAGGAATAACTACCCCCAGCTGCCAAGCCACTCAACCAGGCCCAGCCAAGTTGACACACAAACATAACCACCAAACCAGGATATAAAAAGTATTCTTACAATTCAATAATAAGAAAGTAACTCAATAGAAGAAAAAAAAAGAGTCAAATGATTTAAATACAGACTTCATCAATTTAGATATATGGGTGGCAATAAGTATAAGAAAAGATAGCTCAATATAATTTTCCATTAGGAAAAGGTAAATTAAAACTACAAAGATAAATCATTATAAACTCTTAGACTGGATAAATTTAAAAAGACTCCCAATACTAGGTGTTAGCAAGAATTTGGAGCAACTAAACATTTTCTTGAAACTTTTAACTATTTTCTCTTTGGAAATAAATAGTTCAGCAATTCTTAAAAAGTTAACCATACCCCAAGCCTTATGGAAGTACACAATGTTTATGGTTGGTTTATTTGTAATAAAGTTAAAACCTATAAATGATATAAATATCTATCAAAAGATAAATGAATAAACTAAACACTAGATTATACATATGTGATAGATTCTACCCACTGCTGTTGAGTCGGATCCGACTCATAGAGACCCCTCCTTGGATTTCTGAGGCAGTATCTCTACGGAAGTAGATTGCCCAACCTTCCGTCGGAGGAGTGGCTGGTGGGTTTGAACCACTGGCCTTCTGGTTAGCAGTCAAATCTACTCAGCAGTAGTAGTTTAGAATGGACTAGTGCTACACACATCATGGGAGCTCTAGTAGCATTGTGCCTAAGGCACTTGATTGCTAACCAGAAGGCTGCCGGTTCAAACCCACCAGCCACTCCATAGAAGGAAGATGGGACAATCTACTTCCGTAGTGATACTGCCTCGGAAACCCAAGGAGAGGTCGCTATGAGTTGGGTCCAACTCGACGGCACATAACAACAACAACAACACACACACATCATGGCCAAATCTCCATAACTGAGTGAAAAAAGCCAGACAAAAATAGTATATATGATATGATACAATTTACATAATACTATAGAAAATATGAGTTAATCTATATTGAGAGAAATAAGATAGACAATTTCTTGGAGGCAGGGATAGACATGGAAGGAATAAGGATTACAAAGAGGCAGGAGGAAACTTTTTGGAGTGATGGGTATATGCAGTATCTTGATTGTGGAGATAGTTTCAATATGTCAAATTATACACTGTAAATATGTACAGTTTATTGTGCTTCACCTATAGCTCTGTAAAGCTATAGAAGAAAGGAAAGAAAAGAATTTTTTCTAAGGTTATGGAATCTTTAATGAAACTCCACAGATATCAAAAATAAGTGAAAGTTAAATGTAGATCTGTAATAAGAGACACAGTGTTTTCCTAACACATTTGTTATCTACACCACTTAGAGAAAGGAAAAGTAACTAACATAATTTGAATATGTACTATGTTCTTTACCCTTTATATATAATGTCATTTTGTTATTCCACTTATTCCACTAGATTGTTACCGTTAGACTAAAAAGGAGGAAATTATTACAAAGGTTAATTTAATATGAATGTGCTAAAGTATACAGTATAAGAGCATACATTCTAGAGAACAGGGTTTGAATTCCATCTTCATCACTTGGTAGCTCATGTGATCTTAGGCAAGTTGCTTAAACTCTCTATGTATTAGTTACCTTACCTGAACAGATGGATGATAATTTAACCCAATTCACAAGGTTAGAGTGAGAATTGAATATGTTAATACATGTATAATATTTAGAATATTGCTTGTGCTTGGCATATACAAATAACTTAATAAACATTAGTTGTTGTTGTTGTTTTTTAATCTCATTTCTCAATTCTACTAAAGCTCCAGGAATTGATGGAATACCAATTAATATATTTCTACAAATGGATGCAATGCTGGAAGTGCTCACTCATCTATGCCAAGAAATTTTGAAGGCAGCTACCTGGCCAACAGACTGGAAGAGATCCATATTTATGTCTGTTGTAAAGAAAAGTGATATAAAGAATGAAGAAGTTATCGAACAATTCCATTAATATCACATGCAAGTATAATTTTTTCTGAAAATAATTTAAAAATGGTTGCAGCAGTAAATAGACAGGGAATGACAGAAATTAAAGCTGGATTTGGAAGATAATGTGGAATGAGGGATATCATTGCTGATGTCAGATCAAAGCAAAGAATATCTGAAAGAAGTTTACCTGTGTTTTATTAGACTATGCAAAGGTATTCAATGGGATGCATCTTAACAAATTATGGATAACACTGAGAAGAATGGGAATTCCAGAATACTTAATTGTGCTCATGAGGAATCTGTAGATAGAACAAGAGACAGTTTTTTGTTTTGTTTTTTTCATTTTGTTTTGTTTTGTTTTGTTTTTTTAAACAGAACAAGGGGATACTGTGTGGTTTCAAATCAGGAGAGGTTTGTGTCAGGGTTATATCCTTTCACTATATTTTTCAATCTGTATACTGAGAAAATAATCTGAGAAGCTGGACTGTGTGAAGAAGAATGCAGCATCAGGACTGGAGGAAGATTCATTAATAATTTGCAATATGCAGATAATACAACTTTACTTGCTGAAAGTGAAGAGGACTTGAAGCATCTAGTGAAGAAGATCCAAGATTACATCTTTCAGTGTGGATTACACTTCAACATAAAGAAAACAAAAATCCTCACAACACGACCAATAAGCAACATCATGATAAACAAAGAAAAGAATGAAGTTGTCAACAATTTCCTTTTACTTGGATCCACAGTCAATGCCTCTGAAAGCAGCAGTCAAGAAATCAAATGACATATTGCATTGGGCAAGTCTGCTGCAAAATACCTCTTTAAAGTGTTAAAGAGCAAAAATGTCACCTTGAAGACTAAGATGAGCCTGACCCAAGCCATGGTATTTTCAATAGTGTCATATGCATGCAAAAGCTAGACCTTGAATAAAAAAAGACTAAAGAATTGGTACATTTTAATTATGGTGTTGGTGAAGAATATCGAATATGCCATGGATTGCCAGAAGAACAAACAATTCTGTCTTGGTTGAAATACAACTGGAATGCTCCTTAGAAGCAAGGATGGTGAGACTTTGCTTCTCATACTTTGGTCATGTTGTCAGGAGGGACGAGTCTCTAGAGAAGGTTATGTAGAAGGTGAGCAAAAAAGAGGAAGACCTTCAAAGAGACAGATTGACATGATAGCTGCAACAATGGACTCAAGCACAGAAATGACTGTGAGCATGCTGCAGGATCAGGCAGCGTTTTGTTCTGTTGTACAAAAGGTCATCATGAGTCAGAACCTACTTGATAGCTCCTAACAATAACAACCAACAGATCATAAATTCTTACAAGGTGTCCTATGTCCAACTCAAATATAATAGGTTCTTAAGTATTTCACACAGACAGGCCAGAGGTATCTCAAATCCACATACTCAAATCCAGACTAACTATACCTCCTAGACTCTACTTTGGCATTATCTCACTTAGTTAAGATATCAACATCCTCACATGCATCCAAAATCATTACTCTAAACCATTTTTAATGCACTGCTTCTTCATGTCTGGGTCTCATCAGTTCCTGTCATGGATTGAACTGTGTCCCCCAGAAATATACATGACCTTGGCCATAATTCTCAGTGGTTTGGAATTTATGAAATGATATAATTTGGCAGTTATATAATGATGCTATCATCCCCTATGATGTGATCTGCTGTGACCAGCCAATCAGTTGTAAGTGGATTAGGGTAAGATGCAACACCCTTACTCGGGTCACAGTCTTGATCTAACAAAAGGGGTGTTTCCCTTTGGGTGTGGTTTGCATCACCTTTTATCTTACAGGAGATAAAAGGAGATACAAGTGAGCAGAGGAGGAGGGACTTACTACAAGAATGAAGAGCTGGGAGCAGAGATGTGTCCTTTGGATCCTAGGTCTCTGCATGGAGAACCTTCTAGACAAAGGGTAAAACTGATGTTAGGACACCTGGAGATCTCCAGGGAATGCCAGGGCTATAGATGTTGAAATGAGACAAAGACCTTTCCCCAGGGCTGACAGAAGAAAGCAGTCACCTAGAGCTGTGACCCAGATTTTGGACTTCTAAACTGTGAGAAAATAAATTTTGTTTGTTAAGGTCATCACTTTTGGAATTTCTGTTATAGCAGCACTAGATAACTAAGACAGTTCCCAAGTACTGTCAATGTTACCTCCATAATATATCTTCCATTTCTGCTACCTTTTTCATTTCTATTGCCTTGACCTAAACTCAAATACTTGATATCTTTTGCTTAAAATATTACAATCATCTAACTGACCTCTTTAACTGATATCTCATTGATGTAATACCACATATAAGTAATGTCTTATACCTTTAGTGTGCATGTGAATAAAGAATACTAACCAAACTTTCCACAATCAAGTCAATTGTAACTCATATGAACCCTCATTGGGTTTCCAAGGTGGAAAATCTTTATGGAAGCAGATTGCCCCGTATTTCCTCCATGGGGCAGCTGGTAAGTTCAAATCACTGACCTTTTGGTTAGCAGCCAAATGCCTTCACCACTACACCACTAGAGCTTCTTTGAATAAAGAACATATATCCACACTCAGACTCAGGAAGTGTGGGAAGAGCTGGGGATGAGACAGAGCCACAGGAACCCAGGTAAGGGGAGGCAGACAAGCCCCACAACCAGATGCAAGAAGTGGGGGAAGAGCCACAGGATCAGGTAAGGGATAGGGAGAAAGGCCCCATACCTAAGAGGCAGGAAGGCGGGGGAAAGATAGGGATGACAGAGCTGCAGCATCCAGGTAAGGGAAGGGTGAAGAGGTTAAGAACAGCTAAGGGAGACAAAAGTGTCTGTCAATCTGTCTCACTGTGGTGGTTTGCATCTAGCTGTGAGGCTTGAGGCTGTGCCAACAGTGTCTCAAATGTCAGCAGGGTTGCACATGGTACACAGGTTTCAACACAGCTTACAGACTGAGACAGACTAGGAAGAAGGAAGAGGCCATCTCCTTCTCAAAGAATTGGCCAGGGAAAACCTCATGAATAGCAGAGAAACACTGTCTGGTACATTCCTGAGCAACTTTAAGAATAGCCCAGAAACGTTTTCCGATATCGTGCAGGAGGACGAGCCCCTTAGGTCAGAAGGCTCTCAAAATATGACTGGGAAAGAGCTGCATCATCAGAATAGAACCAACCTTAATGATATGGATAAGGTAAAGTTTTGGGACCTCCATTTGCTATGTAGCATGACTCAATTTGAGGAGAAACAGCTGTAAATATCCATTAACAATAGGAACATGGAATATATGAAGTATGAATCTAGGAAAATTGGAAGTTGTCAAATATGAAATGGAATGCATAAAGATTGATATTGTAGGCATTAGTGAGCTGAAATGGACCAATTTTGGCCATTTTGAATCAAACAACCATATGATCTACTATGCCTGGAATGACAGTTTGAAGAGGAATGGTGTGGCATTCATCATCACAAAGGATGTTTCAAGATCTGTCCTAAAATACAGTTCTGTCAGGGATAGGATAATATCCATATGCCTACAAAGAAGACCGGTTAATACTACAATTATTCAAATTTATACACCAATCACCAAAGGCAAAGATGAAGCACTTGAAGACTTTTATCAACTTCTGCAGTCTGAAACTGACTGAACATGCAATCAAGATGTATTAATTATCACTTGTGACTAGAATGTAAAAGTTAGAAACAACTAAGAATTGCTGGTAGTTGGCAAATTTGGCCTTGGTGACAGAAATAATGCTAGACACCACATGATAGAATTTTGCAAGACCAATGACTTATTCATTACAAATACCCTTTTTCAACAACACAAACGGTGGCTATAAATGCAGACTTCACCAGATGGAATACACAGGAATCAGACTGATTACATCTGTGGCAAGAGGCAATGGAAAAGCTCAGTATCTTTAGCTAAAACCAGGCCAAGAGGTGATTGTGGAACAGACCATCAACTGTTCATATGCAAATTCAACTTGAAGTTGAAGACAATTAAAACAAGTCCACAAGAGCCAAAATATGACCTTGAGCATGTCCCTCCTGAATTTAGAGGCCATCTAAAGAACTGATTTCATGCATTGAACACCAATGACCAAAAACCAGAAGAAATATTGGATGACATCAAGAACATCATCCATGAAGAAAATAACAGGTCATTAAAAAGACAAGAAAGGAAGAAAGGACCAAAATGGATGCCTGAGAAGACTCTGAAAATTGCCCTTGAGAGGAGAGTAGCTAAACAAATAGAAGTAATGACAAAATAAAAGAGCTAAACAGAAGATTTCAAAGACAAAGCCAATTACTATAACAAAATGTGCAAAGACTTGGAGTTAGAATACCAAAAGGGAAGAACACGCTCAGCATTTGTCAAGCTGAAAGAATTGAGGGAAAAAAAATTAAGCCTCGAGTTAAAATGTTGAAAGATTCTAAGGGCAAAATATTGAATGATGCAGGAAGTATTAAAAGAAGATGGAAGGAATACACAGAGTCATTGTACCAAAAAGAACTGGTTGATCTTCATCCATTTAGGAGATGGCATATGATCAAGAACCAATAGTATTGAAGGAAGAAGTTGAAGCTTCACTGAGGGAACTGGCAAATAACAAGGCACCAGGAACTGATGGAATACCCATTCAGATGTTTCAACAAATGGATGCCCCACTGGAGGCACTCAATTGGTTACACCAAGAGATTTGGAAGACAGCTACCTAGCCAACTGACTGGAAGAGATCCATATGTGTACCCATTCCAAAGAAAGGTGATCCCACACAATGTGGAAATTATCAAACAATATCATTAATATTGTACACAAGTAAAATCTTACTGAAGATAAATCAAAAATGGTTGCAGCAATATATTGAGACAGAACTTCCAGAATTGCAAGCTGGATTCAGAAGAGGACGTGGAATGAGGGATATCACTGCTGAGGTCAGATGGATCTTGGCTCAAAGCAAAGAATGCCAGAAAGATGTTTACTTATGTTTTATTGACTATGCAAAAGCATTTGATTGTGTGGGTCATAACAAATTATGGGTAACACTGAGAAGAACGGGAATTCCAAAACACTTAATTGTTCTCATGAGGAACCTGTACATAGATTAGGAGGCTGTCATTTGAACAGAAAAAGGGACACTGCATGCTTTAAAATTAAAAAGAGAGTTCATCAGGGTTGCATCCTTTCAACATACTTATTCAATCTAAATGCTGAGCAAATAATCCAAGAAGCTGGACTACATGAAGAAAAACAGTGCATCAGGATTGGAGGAGGAATCATTAACAACCTGAAATACGCAGATGATACAACTTTGCTTGCTGAAAGTGAGGATGACTTGAAGCACTTACTGATGAAGACTGAAGAATACAGTCTGCAGTATGGATTACATCTCAATATAAGAAAACAAAAATCCTCACAACTGGACCAATAAGTAGCATCATGATAAATGGAGAAAAGATTGAGGTTGTCAAAGAATTCACATTGCTTGCTTCTACAATTGACGCCAAAGCAAGCAGCAATCAGGACACTAGACAATGTATAGCACTGGGCAAGTGGGCTGCAAAAAACTCTTTCAAGTGCTGAGGAGCAAGGATGTTTCCTTGAGGACTAAGGTGTGCCTGACACAGGCCATGATGTTTTCAATCACCTCATATGCATGTGAGAGCTGGACAATGAATAAGGAAGACCAAAGAAAAGTTGATGCTTTTGAGTTGTGGTGCTGGCAAAGAATACTGAAGGTACCATGGACTGGTAAAAGAACTAACAGATCTGTCCTGGAGGAAGTGCAGCTGAAATGCTCCTTGCAAGCGAGAATGACCAGACTTCATCTCACCTACTTTGGTCATGTTGTCACAAGGTACCATTCCCTGGAGAAGGATGTCATGCTTAGTAAGGTGGAGGGTTGAAAAAAGAGGGGAAGGCCTTCAATGAGATGGACTGACGCCATGGCTGTGACGATGGCCTCAAGTACAGCAAGGATAATGGAGCTGGCACAGGATCAGGTGGTGTTTTGTTCTGCTGTGCACAGGGTCACTATGAGTCAGAAATGATTTGACGGCACCTAACAACAACATGAATAACTTTAAAGTGCAATCTGAACATTAAGATGAAATAGAAAAATTAACTCAGGAAAAATACAACTTATCAACACAGACAAAAGAAAAAATAGAAGATTTGGATGCTCATATATGTATTAATTAATGTGATCTTTAAATCTAATCACAAAATCAAATGACTTAGTAGGTGAATTCTTCCAAACTCTCAAGGAAAAATTAACATCTGCATTATTACAAACTCTTCTAGAGAGGAAAAATAGCAAGTATATGTCCCAATATGCTTTATGATACCAATGTATATTTAGTACCCCAAACTGACAGGAACACTAGAAGAATGAAAATTACAATTCAGTCTCTGCTGAATCTAGATGCAAAAATCCGAAACAAATATCAAAACTGTTGGTTTATTCCAAGAACATAAGCTGGTTCATCACTCAAATATTAATTAATTTAATTCATTACATAGAAAAAATAAATCCAACAAACTTCTGAGCATCTCAAAGATGTAAGGGAAGAAGCATTTGCTAAAATTCAGTACTTATTCATTTAAAAGTTCCCAGCAAACTAGGAAAGGTGTGGTAGTTAAGTTGTATGTTAATTTAGCTGGGCCTGGTTGAGTGGCTGGGCAGCTGGATATAGTTATTCCCCATGGTGAGATTGGTAATTAACTCTGTGGTAGAATCTACTGGAGCAGCTGAGTAAGTGAGCTTTAGGGATGTGGGCTGCTTCCAGTATATATAAGAAGCAACTTTGAGGAAGGTCTCCAACTGATGACATGGTTAAACCCTGCACATAGCTGAGTTGTTGTTCAGCAGCCTGCCATGTCGCTCTGCTGATCTTGGGATTTTTAATGGACTTGAATTAATGGCCTGCTGTGTGGTTGGTAATATCGGAACTATGCCTTTTCACTTGTCAACCTTGGGTTTGTCAGCCTGAGCAGCCAGCAGCTGCCTGAATGAAGAGATGCTTCTAGCTTCAGTGGGTCAGGAGCAAGCAGCAGAGCTTAAGCCCAAAGTTGAGGGGCTTTCACCCAGCCCCTACCTAGAGCCTGTCACTTTGGGCTGGAACTTAAAACTTCCAAACTGTAAAAGAATGAACTCCTGTTTGTTCAAGCCATTCCATTTGTGATATATTCCTATTAGCAGCACTAGGTATCCAAAACAGAAAGGAATGTTCTTAATGTGATAAAGGGTATCAACATAAAATTTTTAACAGACATCAAATATTATAATAATTTATTTAAGATTCCTTCTGACATGAGGAGGGCCAACACTCAGTATCCCTGAGTATCCCTGCATAAGCAGTGCAAT
>NW_006921639.1:14667730-14669489 GCF_000298275.1 Orycteropus afer afer
TGTTTTCTTTGGCAAAATATTGTATATGTAAAAAATCTATCCAAAAGAATAAAGGACAATCTGTTAGAAAAAGTAATTGAATGTAGTAAGGTCACAGAATGCACATCAATAAATAAACAAAAAAATCAATTTTATTTTGTTATACTAGGAGCAAAAAAATACAAAATAACATAATAAGATGCTTTAAAAAAAAGAATTAAAATATATAATACCTAGGAATAAAACAACAAACAATGAACAGGTTTTTTATGATGAAAACTACAAAATCTTATTGTGAGATATTAAAGAATACCTTAATAGAGGGAGGGCTATATCATGCTGATGGACTGAGCCTCAATATTATAAATATGTAATTTCTCTTCCAAACTCCTGTATTGTTTCATTGCTGTCCTAATTAAAATTTCAGGAGGTTGACAAATGGCTTCTAAATTTTCAACAGAAAGACCAAGAGCCAGGAAACATCAAAGACAATCCTGAAGAAGAGGCAGAAGCAAAAGCAGGGAAGAGGAAGAGCAAGAGGAAAAAGAAAAAGAAAAACAAGAGGAGGCAGCAGAAGTGATAGCGGCTGGAGGACTTACACAGCCAGATATCAAGATAGCTACAGATCGTATAGCTCTAAAGCTCCAAGTTACAAAGTGTAGTTAATACATTTTGGTACTGGTAGAAGGAGAGATGAGTGTTATCAATGAATTATGGGTATAAATGGAATTTTTTCAATAAATGGTGAATTAATTGGATTTTGATCTGAATAAAAACAAATCTTGAACCCTACCTCACAAACACATCAGTTTCAGACAACTATACATCTGAATATAAAAGATAAATAATAATTCTTTTGGTAGTCAAGATTTCTTAGTGGGGCATTAAGCACTCATCAATAAGGAAGAAATGATGAACTGGACTAAATTAAAATGAAGAGGATGTATTCACCAAACACATCATTAAGGCAATGATATGCAATCTAACATGTAGAAGAAAAAAAATTTAAATTCATAATATGCCAAAGAACTTCAATCTAGCATATAGTAAGATAAACAATCCAATAAAAGAATGAATGTAAACTTGAATTGCATTTCACATAAGAGGATATACAAATGGGCAAGAAACACATAAAAAAAAAAAAAGTATCCACCTTGACTTCTGGCAAGATGGCGGATTAGGCATAAAGACTGCACAGACCCTATTCAACAAAAAAAAAAAGGAAACCAATTAATACAGACACAGAAGATAATCCTGGACCCTGAACCTTGAAGGTAAGGATATACAAGTGGACTAAACCCCAACTAGCAGAAGAATTTTTTGAAAATACCAAACAAGGAGACATATGGAGCTGCAGACTGGCAGCGACCCGCAGCAATCCAGACAGCCACACAGCTTGGAGATTCCTGAGTGTGGGTAGGATTTAAGAATTAACCTAAAAATCAGATTTCGAAAAGGGTTCCGCCAAGATGGCAGACTAGGCAGAAAGACTGCACAGACCCTCTCCAACAAAGAAAAGGGAAACCAATTAACACAGAAACAGAAGATAATCCTGGACCCCTGAGCTTTGAAGGGAAGGATATAGAAGTGGACTAAACCCCAGGTAGCAGAAGAATTTGTGTGAAAATACCAAAAAAGGAGACATACGGAGCTCTGGTGTGGCACCGAGCCTGAGCAATCCTGACAGCACAGACCCTTGGAGATTCCCGAGTGGTGGTAGGACTTAAGAATTAACCTAAAAATCACCCTGCTAGCCAGGGACTGCACGGAGGACTGTGCA
>NW_006921639.1:14675219-14683629 GCF_000298275.1 Orycteropus afer afer
GTCAATATATTGTTGCAATTGTTTTTGAATTATCTTCAGTAAGATTTTACTTTCATGTGATATTAATGATATTGTTCAATAATTTCCACATTCTGTGGGACCACCTTTCTTTGGAATGGGCACAAATATGGATCTCTTCCAGTCAGTTGGCCAGGTAGCTGTCTTCTAAATTTCTTGGCATAACCGAGTGAGTGTCTCCAGTGGGGCATCCATTTGTTAAAATATCTCAATGGGTACTCCATCAATTCCTGGAGCCTTGCTCTTCACCAATTCCTTCAGAGCAGCTTCAACTTCTTACTTCAATACCATTGGTTCTTGATTATATGCATCCTCCTGAAATGGATAAAAGTCTACCTGTTCTTTTTGCTACAGTGACTCTGTGTATGCTTTCCATCTTCTTTTGATGTTTCCTGCATCTTTCAATATTTTGCCCTTAGAATCTTTTAATATTGCAACTCAAGGCTTAATTTTTTTCCTCACATCTTTCAGGTTGAGAAATGCCTGGTGTGTTCTTCTCTTTTGGCTTTCCAACTCCAGATCTTTGCACATTTCATTATAGTAATTGGCTTTGTCTGCTCGAGCTGTTCTCTGAAATCTTTTGTTCAGCTATTTTATCTTGTCATTTCTTCCATTTGCTTTAGCTACTTTCTGTTCAAGGGCAAGTTTCACAGTCTCTTCTGTCATCTATTTTGGTCTTTTCTTGTCGTTTTTATTATTATTATTATTTTAAGAGCTTCTTTTACATTTAAAGTCACGCATACATGTACCTACATCCCCCATTCGCCATGTCCAACCTCAACCCAGCCTTCTCCCCTCCCTACCGTGCAACACTCCCCCGGTGCCCCTCATAATCAAGCACTCCTGTTTGTCCTGCATTTCCTCAGTTTGAATGTTGGTCCTTTGGTGTCCCATGGTTTATTGCTTTAGGGGATGCATTACCATTGAGTGTGTGGGTGCAGCATCCTGGGTTGAGTGGTCTGCATGTACATCTCGCTAACCATTGGGCTGAGAACCCGTCCCTGGGGGTGAGTTTTATTCCAGGCACTGAAAGTATTTCAGGGCCATAGTATTGGGAGTCTCACCAGACTTCATCTGACCAGTAATTCTGGTCATTATTGAGTTTTTGAATTTTGTTCCACATTTTTCCTCCCGCTCTATCCGGGATCTCCAAATTTGATCCTTTCCTGAGTAGTTGGCATTGGTGGCCAGGAATCATCCGGTTCTTCTGGTCTCAAGGGCCATCGTGTCCTAGGGTTGATTGCTTCTAAATGCCCTTTGTGTGTGTGTGTGTGTGTGTGTGCATTCTTCTTCACTTCCAATGCTAGGATACCATTAGCTGCATCCTAGATGGCTGTTTTATAGCTTTTAAGACCCCAGTCTCTACTCACCAATGTAGGATGTGTAGCAACGCTTTTATGTATTTTGTTGTGCCAATTTAGTCTGGTGTACCCCAGTACCATGGTCCTGAGGTAGTAGCTCTATTGGATCTCTCTCCCTTAGTGTCCGGATGTGTGTGAGGGATTACTCTGTGTCTGTCTTCTATTGTTTCTATAAGGACTGCAGGTATTTTGTAACACTGGTGTCTGTACAGGAGTAGCCTCAGCTGAGTCTATCCTTGGTTTAGAGTACAACTCTATTCACTGATCCCTGTCTGATCATCTCAGGTGTTTATGTGTTTATCTGAATAGCATAGTGTTTGGTGTTAATGGCAATGTGGTATTGTGGACACATTGGTTGGTTTTAACATCTGTCATCTATCTCTTATTGTGCACAGTTCAGTGTCCTCTCATTTCCCAATGTTATCATGGCAGTCATATATCCTTCCTGTATATCCCTCCCCCTACCCATGTCAGCGTACAAGCCCCAACTAGCCCTAAATTAATCCCTCCTTTTCCCTCCCCTCTTGTCTTTTTAATGATCTCTTGCTTTCTTCATGGATTATGTTCCTGATGTCATCCCCTAATTCTGGTTTTTGGTCACTGGTGTTTAATCCATCAAATCTATTCTTTAGATGGTCTCTAGATTCAAGAGGGATATATTCAAGATCATATTTTGGCTATTGTGGACTTGTTTTAATTGTGTTCAAGTTGAACTTGCATATGAGCAGTTGATATAGTCTGTTCCACAATCAGCTCCTGGCCTGGTTTTTGATGAAGCTATTGAGCTTTTCCATCACCTCTTGCCACAGATGTAGTCAATCTGATTCCTGTGAATTCCAGCTGGAGAAGTTCACATGTATAGCCTCCATTTGTGTTGTTGAAAAAAGGTACCTGCAATGAGTAAGTTGTTGGTCTTGCAAAATTCTATCATGCGGTCTCCAGTGTTATTTCTGTCATCAAGGCCAAATTTTCCAATTATTGGTGATTCTTCTTTGTTTCCAACTTCTGCATTCCAGTCACAAATGATAATTAACACATCTTGATTTCACATTCAGTCAATTTCAGACTGCAGAAGTTGATCAAAATCTTCAATTTCCTCGTATTTGATTTTGGTGGTTGGTGCATAAGTTTGAATAATAGTTGTAGTAACTGGTCTTCCATGTAGGCGTATGGATATTATTCTATCACTTACAGCATTGTACTTCAGGACAGATCTTGAAACATCCTTTATGATGATGAAGGACATGCCATTCTTCTTCAAACTGTCATTCCTGGCAAAGTAGATCCTATATTCTCTGACTCAAAATGGCCAAAACCAGTCCATTTCAGCTCACTAATACCTAGGATATCAACCTTTATGCGTTCCTTTTCATTTTTGACATCTTCCAATTTTCCTAGATTCATCCTTCGTACATGCCATGTTCCAATTATTAATGGACGTTTGCAGCTGTTTCTCCTCTATTTGAGTTCTGCCATACCAGAAAAACGGACGTCCCAAAAGCTTTACTTTATCCATATCATTAAGGTTGGTTCTACTCTGATGATGCAGCTCTTTCCCAATGGTATTTTGAGAGCCTTCTGGCCTAAGGGACTCATCCTTCTGCACGGTATCGGAAAATGTTTCTGGGCTATTCATAAAGTTACTCGATAATGTACCAGACAGTGTTACTCTGCTGTTAATAAGGTTTTCCCTGGCCAGTTCTTTCAGAAGTGAATGACCTTTTCCTTCTTCCTAGTCTGTCTCAGTCTGAAAGCTGTGTTGAAACCTGTGTACAATGTGCAACCCTGCTGGTATTTGAAACACCAGTAGCACAGCCTCAAACCTCACAGCAACATGCAAGGCATCCCACTATGACAAAGTGACAGACAAGTCTCTTTCCCTTAGTTGTTGAAAACCTCTCTGCCCTCCCCTTACCTGGATTCCTGCCATTGCACTGCTTGGTTGTCACCCTGGCTACTCTTTTCCCCACTTTCCTGCCTCTTGGTGGCTGAATCTCTTGGTGGTGGGTCCTGGGTCCCTCCCCTTACCTGGATCCCTGCTGTTGATCTGCTCTGTCGTCCCCCCTGGCTTCTCTTTCCCCTGCTTCCCTGGCTCAACAAAATAGAAGTTGGTTTTTTGAAAATATAAATAAAATTGGCAAACCACTAGCAAATTTAATGAAGAAAAAAGAGGGAGATAATATAAATAACACAAATAAGAAATTAATTGGGTGACATCACAACAGAACCAACTGAAATAAAAAGAATATCAGGATGTTATGAAGAACTGCACTCCAACAAATTTGAACATCTAGAACAGGCAGTTTTCTAGAAACATAATACTTAGCTAAACTAACACAGATTGAGGTGGAAAAGTTGAAAAGACCCATAACAAAAGAAGAAAGTGAATAGGTCATTTTTAAAAAAAATTACCAACATAAAAGCCCTGGCCCAGATGGTTTCACTGGAGAATTCTACCGAACATTCAGAGAAGAACTGACACCAATCCTACTCAAACTATTCCAGAGCATAGAAAAGGATGGAATCCTCTCAAACTCATTTTATGAAGCAAGTGTTACCTTGATTCCAAAACCAGGCAAAGGCCTCACTAAAAAGAAAAACTACAGACCAATATCCCTCATGAATATAGATGTAAAAATCTTCAGCAAAATACTAGCCAATAGACTCTAACAACATAACAACAAAATAATACATCATAACCAAATGGGGTTCCTTACAGGTATGCAAGGATGGTTGAACATTAGAATAACAATCAATGTCATCCATCACATAAATATAACAAAGTAAAAGAATCACATGATCATATCAATTAATACAGAAAAGGTAGTTGATAAAATCCAACATCCATTCCTGATAAAAACTCTTTGCAAAATAGGAATAGAAGGGACATTCCTCAACATAATAAGGGGCATATATGCACATCAACATTCAACATTATTCTCAATGGAGAGAGACTGAAACCATTCCAGTTGTGAATAGGAACCAGACAAGGATGCCTTCTATCACCACATCTATTCAACATTGTATTGGATGTCTTAGCTGGGGCAATAAGGCAAGAAAGGGAACTCAATGGCATTCAAATTAGGAAGCAAGAAATAAAACTATCCTGATTTGCTGATAATATGATCCTATACCTAGAAAATCCAAGAGAGTCAGCAAAAAAAAAAAAAAAAAAGAGAGAGAGAGAGAGAGAGAGAGAAACTACTGGAACTAATTGAGAGATTTAGCATAGTAGTAGGATACAAAGTCAACATCCAAAAATCAGTTGTATTCTTGTATACCAGCAAAAAGCTTGCTGAAAAGGAAATCAATACCATTTATAATAGCTACCAAAAATAAATAAATAAATAAAATACTTTGGAATTAATCTCACTAGGAACAAATCTAGAAAATCAACAAAACTAGAAGTTATTGTTTTGAAAAGATAAATAGAATTGGCAATAGGGACACAAAAGTCCTGTACAAAGAAAACTACCGTAAGAGATATACATATATGGAAGAACATACCATGCTCATGTATAGGAAGACTGAACTATGTGAAAATCTCAATACTACCCAAAGAAATCTATAATTCAATACAATCCCAATCCAGATCCCATAAACATTCTTTAAAGATATGGAAAAACAAATCACTAATCTTATATGGAAAGGAAAGAGACCACAGATAAGCAAAACACCAAAAAACAGATAAGAAGAACAAAGTAGGAGGTCTCATCCTCCCAGATCTCAAAACCTACTACACAGCCACAGTAGTCATAACAGCCTGGTATTGGTACAACGACAGACACACAGACCAGTGGAACAGAATTGAGAACCCAGAAATAGATCCATCGACCTATGGTCAGCTGATTTTTGACAAAGGGCTGAAATCCATTAAATGAGGAAGAGATGGTCTCTTTAATAAATAGTGCCTGGCAAAACTGGATATCCATTTGCAGAAAAATTCAACAAGAACAGTGCCTTACACCACACACAAAAACTAACTCCAGATGAATCAAAGACTTAAATGTGATACCTAAAACTATAAAGATCCTCAAGGAAAAAATAGGGGCAAGTTTAGAGGCCCTAATTTATGGCATAAATAGACTGTCAGGCATCACCTAAAATGGACACACAGCAGAAGAGAAACTAGATGAATGGGACCTTCTAAAAATTAAATTTATATGTGCTTCAAAAGACTTTTTCCAGAAGATTAAAACTAGAAATTACAGATTGGGAAAAAGTATTTGGCAACAACATATCTGACAAGGGATTTATCTCTAAAATTTATCAAAAACTCCAACACCTCAACAACAAAAAGACAAACAATCTAATTCAAAAATGGTCAGAAAACATGAATAGATACTTCACATAAAAGGGTATTCAGGAGGCCAACAAACACATGAAGAAATGTTCAGGATCATTAACTATTAGAGAGATGCAAATCAAAACAACAATGAAATATCATCTTGTCCCAGCACTAATAGCAAAGTTCAACAAGACACAAAATAACAAATGCTGGCAAGAATGTGGAGAGATCAGGACCCTCATGCACTGCTGGTGGGACTGTAAAATGATACAGCCACTGGGGAAAGCAGCATGGTGATTCCTTAAAACGTTAGAATTAGAAATATCATTTGACCCAATAATCTCATTACTAGGTATATATCCTAAAGAAGTGGGAACCAGGACAAGAACAGATATATGTACACCCATGTTCATTGCAGCACTATTCACAACAGCAAAAAGATGGAAACAACCAAGGTGTCCATCAACAGAAGAATGGATAACCAAACTATGGTACAAACACACAATGGAATACTACATAACACTAAAAAACTAATGTGGAATTTGCAAAATGCTGTATAATGTGGATGAACTTGGAGGACATTATGCTGAGTGAAATAAGTCAGTCACATAGGAACAAATATGTTATTAGTTCACTATTGCAAAAAGTCAAAGAAAGGTTTATATATAGAAGGAAACTTTCTTTATTAGTTACCAGGGGTGGGAGGGATGGGGAGGGAACACTGCAAAAATAAGAAATGAAATATAATTATTAATTAAAAATAAAAAAAAAAGACCAAGCTGATGTAGACTGGTAGAAACCCCTAGACTACAGCCCTTAGAAACCTGTTAAGCTGGGAACTGAACTCAACCCCTGTGGCTCAACTTTCAGCCAAAAGATAGGCTTATAATACCAAGAAGTTATGCACTCATTAGAATTATCAACCATAAGACATCAAAAGGGCAGCATTTGCCCAGGTATAAAGTCAAGAAGCCAGGAAGGAAAAAGAAAGAAGCCCCAAGGGAAATTGTAAACACAGACAGAAAGTGTGAAGAATATTATTACATTGTGGAGATTGTAATGAATATCACAAAATAAAAGGTGCATGAATTGCTAAATGGAAAACGAATTTGCTCTGTAAAGCCTCACCCAAATCACAATTTTAAAAGAAGAAAGAAAACAGTTTGGTACGTTGCTACTTTGGTGGGTAGGGGCAATGACAGTGGGGTTTTAAGGGTACTGGTAATGGGAGCTCTGGTAGCATAGTGGCTAAGACACTTGCCTGCTAACCAGACGGCTGGCGGTTCAAACCCACCAGCCACTCCTCGGAAGGAAGGTTGGGCAATCCTACTTCCCTAGTGATACTGCCTCGGAAACCCAAGGAGGGGTCGCTATGAGTCGGGTTTGACTCGACGGCACATAACAACAACAGTAATTTGAGTGCCAGTTACAAGTGTGTTCAGTTTTTACACACTTACAATTTGTACATATTCATAAATGTATGTGACTGCCTCGGAAACCCAAGGAGGGGTCGCTATGAGTCGGGTTTGACTCGACGGCACATAACAACAACAGTAATTTGAGTGCCAGTTACAAGTGTGTTCAGTTTTTACACACTTACAATTTGTACATATTCATAAATGTATGTGACTGCCTCGGAAACCCAAGGAGGGGTCGCTATGAGTCGGGTTTGACTCCATGGCACATAACAACAACAACAACAGTAATTTGAGTGCCAGTTACAAGTGTGTTCAGTTTTTACACACTTACAATTTGTACATATTCATAAATGTATGTGAATACTTCAATAAAAAATAAAAACCCACAAACTTAAAAAACTTATTTAGTGACCAATTAGGCATGTAACAATAAAGAGCTAAAGATTTATCTAAGGTGTGTGGCTTGCCTGAACTGAGTAAGAGTGTCATAAACAAAGATAGAAAATATAAGAGGAGTAAAAAATGGAAGAGAGGAGAGGAGAGGGAAGTTGTTGAGACAAGGATAATGATAGCTGTTTAACTTGAAGTTTCCTCTAGGAAATTCAGATGGAAATATCTAAAAGTCATTTGGAAACACAGATTTGGAGATCAAGAGACACATAAAGCTCATGATGTGTGTGTGTGTGTGTGTGTGTGTGAGTCAATGAAATTTGTAGAGGTATTATTTGGGTTCGTGAAATAGCTGAATCACACAAGGATTATGTATGGAGGAAGAGACAAGGACTTCTTCTTGAAAAAACAAAAAGGAAAACTATGATCTAGGACCCTTTATTTCTTATTGTCCTATGTGTTGACTTGATCCTATGGAAAAGTAAGTTGAATTAAGAAAGAAAACCATTTCCTCGTCTTTAACCCTATTGAACTAAGAAAGGTGGAGATAGAAAAAGATGGCCAAAATCTATACTTGAGACCTCTGACCAATTGATATGATCATTCCCAACACTTTCTCATTTCTTTTCCATGCTGGTATCTATAACCACTTATCCTTCTCAGATCCTGAAAGACCAGGAGAGGGAAAGTTTTCTAGTTGTGGGAGCATGAAGTTTGACTTATAAACAGTTTGCAGCTCCAAGGCTGCAAGAGATTTATGTGTCCCTAAAGAAGGCCTTTAAAAAAGCTAGTCTTCATCTCTGTCAAAAATGTGCTGAGTTGGCTCATCAGAGGATAGAGGCCAAAGAAAGGTCATTTCAGGCCCTCTGCTAATGTCTTAGAAGGAAGTGCTAATGCTGATCACTTCAGGGTTAAAGTCTTAGAAATGACCACAG
>NW_006921639.1:14683874-14688607 GCF_000298275.1 Orycteropus afer afer
TCAAACCCACCAGCCACTCCTTGGAAGGAAGGTTGGGCAATCCTACTTCCATAGTGATACTGCCTCGGAAACCCAAGGAGGGTGCACTATGAGTCGGGGCCGACTCGACAGCACATAACAACAACAACAACATACAAAATGTCCATCCACAGGTTGTTCAAACTTCATGCAAGGTACTTTTGTTGAAGAAAAATCTGTCAAACCATCAAACTGTTTGTTTTATTTTATCTAGACAAAGCTGGCCAAAGAGAAAAAGGGTAACATCTGGAAAGACTGATGAACTGAGAATTCACTTTTAAACCACAAGTGAACCCACTCCTGGGTTTGCCACTAATGACGTAAATTAATTATGTAAATGTTGTTGCTGTTGTTGTTATGTGCCCTCGAGTCAGACCTGACTCATAGCGACCCCTCCTTGGGTTTCCAAGGCAGTATCACTACAGAAGTAGATAGGATATTAAGCCTACCTAGACTTCAGTATCATTATCTGTAAAATGTGTAAGTTGAGACATCCTTTCTTCTTAACCACAGCCAACTGCCCTGAGGAGTAAGTTGCTGAGCCTGTGGGCTCGGAACCATAGTCATGAGGGCATCAAGCTCAACTGCCATAACATACTACACAAAAGCATTGTTCTACATCCTACTTTGATGAGTAGTGACTGAGGGCTTAAAAGCTTGCAAGAGACCATTAAAGATGCAACAACTGGTCTCTCCTTGTCCAGAGCAAAGAAGAATGAAGAAAAGCAAAGATGCATGGAAACAATCAGTCCAAGGGACTAGTGGACCATGTGAACCTTACTCTACATAACCCTGAGATCAGAAGAATTAGAATAGTGCCTGGTTACAACTGTCAACCACTTGGAAACAGATCAGTGCAGGGAATTCTGAGTAGAGTGGGAGAAAAATGTGGAACAAAACTCAAAACCATAAAAATGACCAGGTTTAGTGGTCTGATAGAGCCTGGTGAGACCCCTGAGACTACAGCCTCTAGTCACCCTTTGGGCCTCAAATTGAATTCACTCCTACGGCTCCTAGACAAACAATAGACAGACGTATTAGGTGAACATTTATACCAGGTAGGTACACTCCTTAGAACAGCCAATCAAGGGAGATCAGAAGGACAGTATTTGCACAGGGAGACAGTTCAAAGGGCAGGAACACATAGGAAAGAAGGACACAGGGAAAAGGTAACCACAGGGGGAAGTGGGAAGAAAACTGTTACATTATGGGGACTGCAATGAATGTTATGAAACAAAATATGTATGAACTATTGTCTGGAAAATGAATTTGCTCTGTAAACTTTCACCCAAATCAAAATAATAATAATAATAAAAGTAAAAAAAGGTAAATAAAGATTTCTTCTAACTCTAACATTCTATTAATGATTAAATATTTCACTTTTTAATTCATTGTTTTTGTCTCATGTAGTGTTAAATACTCGATCTGGGTATAAAAGAAATCTTAGAGTAATATAAAAAGACTATCTCTTTATTGTTTTGTAGTAGTGTAAGTATATAACTGTATAAATATATCAGTGGATTCCAGCACTAATTCCTTCTAGTAAGACCAACTATGTGAAAAAAGTCAATGAAGGAGAGAGCTTATGGGTTTCATGTTTCACCTAATAGCAGTTGAGAAGTCAAAAAATGAGATGCACTCTTAACTTCTAATCATTCTCTTTTAATCTCTATGAGACTCAGTTTCCTCATCTGTATAGCTGGGATAAACATAATCAACTTCAAAGATTGACAGGAAAATTAGATGAAACAATATAAGTTGTATCATTTAATTGTTTCATTTAATGGTGTTGTTGTTGTTATGTGCCGTCGAGTCAGACCTGACTCATAGCGACCCCTCTTTGGGTTGCTGAGGCAGTATCACTACAGAAGTAGATTGCCCAACCTTCCTTCCGAGGAGTGGCTGGTGGGTTTGAACCGTCAGCCTTCTGGTTAGCAGTCAAGTAAGTGCCTTAGGCACTATGCTACCAGAGCTCCTAGTTACATTTAATAGAGTTGTGGAAAGAAGGATGAAATCACCAAATCCTAATGGTCCATATTAATTTATTTCATCAGAAATCCAGGAACCATAATTAATTTTGCCACAGTCTACCGAGTTGGCACTTTCTTAAGATATTTCCTAATAACCAGAAATAAAACAAGTTGCTGCTAAAATCACCTAAATTTCAAAAGGCCAGTTAATGGAAGAGAAGTAGAGCTAAAGTATGTAAGGTTCATTTAAGGTATACTGTCAGTCTCACTTTGGAACAAAACCCCCAATTCCTTGTACCCCCTACACTCTACTTAAAAAAACAAACAAACAAAAAAACAAAAAAACAAAGTCACTGCCATCCAGTCATTTCTGACTCATAATGACCCCCCCATTGGCTCTCGGAGGCTATAAATCTTTACAGAAGATCATCCCATCTTCCTTCCACACACTCTATTTTTAGGTACATGAAATAAATCAAGACAACTTTTGTGAAGAATACATGCCTTTCTTTCAAGTTTCTGGTTAGGATCCATAGGCTGGTTAAAATCTCAGCACTTCAGAACTCAACCATTCCATAGAGGATCAGTATTTATTATCAGGGCATTTTGTACAGGGCAATTATTCTCTGCCTAGGGTTGCTCTGTGCCTCGCAGGACTTTAGAGGATCCTCTGCTCCATCATTCTATATATTGGAGAGCAGAACTGGTTACATAATTTGCAGGCTGAGTACAAAATGAAACCCTTTGTTCAAAATGGACCTTTTGTTCAAAACTTATTAAGAATTCTAAGATGACAACAGCAGAGAATTAAACCAAGCATTGGCTCTTCTGAGCATGCAGCCTATGTGACTACACAGGCTGCACACCTGTGAAATGGACTCTGTGTGGGAGGAGCCCTCTTGGTCACTGTAACCACTGAAAAAGTTGCTCTCCTCTACCCCACCTTGCCAAGTGGCTTCTTTAAGAATATTTTAGTTCAAGCTGTTGTTTAATAAAGATACTAAGGCCAACAATTATGAAAATTGTCCAAAATCATACTGGTAGGAAAATACAAATATAGGGTTAAATCCATGTTTTTACTTCAATTTTAGTCTTTTTGTAAATAAGAGTTTTAGTTACATGTAATTAACACCCTAGAAAATCGACTATTTTCAAGTGTATATTCAAACTTTTTTGTATATTCAGAGTCATGCAGCCATCACCACAGTCAATTTGAGAACATTTTTATCAACCTCAAAACAAATCCCATATCCATTAAGAGTCATTCCCTATGCTTCCCTTCAATCCTGTCAATCCTAGGCCACTAATTTTCCTTATGCCTCTATGGAACTGCCTTTTCTGGACATTTCATACAAGTACAATCCTATAATACGCAGTCTTTTGTAACTAGGTTCTTTCACAAGGCATAATGTTTTCACGGTTCATCATGTTGTAGTCATGCATCAGTACTTAATTTCTTTTTATTTCCAATTAATATTCTAATGCATGGATATACTACATTTTATTTATCCATTCATCAATTGATACACATTTAGATGGTTTCCACTTTTTGGCTATTTGAATAACGCTGCTGTGAACATTCATGCACAAGTTCTTTATGTGGACTTTTGTTTTCATTTCTATTGGGTATGTGTCTATGAGTAGAATTGTGACACAATAGTTAAGTGCTTGGCTTTTAATGGAAAAGTCAGTGGTTCAAAACCACCAGCTGCTCTCAGGAGAAAAGACCTAGAGATCTGCTTTCATAAAGATTACAGCCTAGGGAGCTCTGGTAACATAGTGGCTAAGGCACTTGACTGCTAACCAGATGGCTGGCGGTTCAAACCCACCAGCCACTCCTCGGAAGGAATATGGGGCAATCTACTTCCGTAGTGATACTGCCTCAGAAACCCAAGGAGGGGTCGCTATGAGTCAGGTCTGACTTGACGGCACATAACAACAACAACAACAACAGCCTAGGAAATCATATGAGTTCTACTCTGTTAGACAGTAACAGGAAGAAGTGACTTGCTAGCACACTACAATAGCCATAACATGGCAACTTCTATGCTTAACTCTTTGAGAAATCATTAGACTGTTTCCAAAGTTGCATCATTGATTTATATTCCCAATAGCTGTGTATTAGGATTCAAATTGCTCTATATATTTGCCTATCATTGTTACTGTCTTTTTGATTATAGCATAGTAGTGGGTGTGAAATGGTATCACATTGTGATTTTGATTTGCCTTTTCCTGATAGTCAATAATGTTGATAATCTCTTCACATGCTTATTGGCTATATTTATACATCTTCTTTGGAGAAGTGTCTATTCAGGTCCTTTGCCCATTTTTTTAATTGGGATCATGATTTACTATTATTGAGTTGTTAAGAGTTATTCATATATTCTTGATACAACTCCTTTATCAGATATATTTGTAAAACATTTTTCCCATTCTATGGGTTTTCTTTCCACTTTCTTAACCTTTCTTTCGTCCTTTTTTTTTTTTTAATTGTGATTTAATTGTGTTAACTGTGAAAGTCTACAGAGCAAATTCATTTTCCATCCAACATTTCATACACATTTTGTTTCATGACATTGACTGCAAACCCCATAATGTAATAGTGTAAATGTTCACCTCACAGGCCTATCTTTTTTTTTTTTATTATTATTATTAGGATTTGGGTGAAGATTTACAGAGTAAATTCACTTTTCATACAGCAGTTCACATATACTTTGTCTCATGTCATTGACCAAAATTTACAAT
>NW_006921639.1:14696172-14706056 GCF_000298275.1 Orycteropus afer afer
AAGATTATCTTCTGTATCTGTGTTAATTGGTTTCCCTTTTCTTTGTTGAAGAGGGTCTGTGCAATCCTTCTGCCTAGTCCGCCATCTTGCCCCGCCTCCCACAGGCCTATCTTTTATGTGGATGGAAGCAACGGGAGTGAATTCAGTTCCAGGACCAGAGGGTAACTAGGGGCCATAGTCTCAGGAGGTTTGCCAATCTCCATCAGATGAGTAAGCCTGGTCCTTTTTTTCCTGGTTTTGAGTTTTGTTCCACATTTTTCTCCCACTTTGTCTAAGATCTTCTATTTTGATCCCTTTTCAAATGGCTGACAGTGGTAGCTGGGAACCAGGTAGTTCTGGTTTCAGGGTCATGTATGCTGACATTCATGTGGTCCACTAGTCCCTTGAACTAATTGTTTCCATGTGTCTTTAATTTTTTTCATTATTCTTTGCTCTATGGGAGATCAATTGTTGCATCTTAGATGGCTGCTTGCAAGTTTTTAAGACCCCAGTTGCTACTCACCAAGGTAGAATGTAGAACAATGTTTTCATGTGAAATATTATGGCAACTGATCTTTATGTCCCCAGCCACCATGGTCCAGAGCCCACAGGCCCAGCAACTCACTCCCTGAAGGGGACTGCCCTGTTCTATTATATAGACGGACCTTCTTATAGCACATATAAATGTTGTTGTTGTTGTTGTTATGTACTGTCGAGTTGGACCGGACTCATAGTGACCCCTCCTTGGGTTTCCTAGGCAGTATCACTATGGAAGTAGATTGCCCCATCTTCCTTCTGAGGAGTGGCTGGTGGGTTTGAACCACTAGCCTTCTGGTTAGCAGTCAAGTGCCTTAGGCACTACGCCACCAGAGCTCCCATGGTAACCCTAGGGGAACAGTAATTTTAGAAGTGTACTTTTTGTCTGTCTCCTTCACTGATCTCGTTTTAGGTGTCTGCCTCCTGGTATCACTTCAAACTGTTAGGATCCACTACTTGCTGACTGATTCCTCAACTGTTTTTGAAAATTCTCTTGAGGCATAAATTATTCTATATTCTGATACAGTTAAATTGAGGCAGGGGTAGTATTTGAGGGTAGTCTTTAAGGTTTATTCTGAACCCAGGAAGGTCTTCTTAGCTGTATCTTCTCCTGGTTTTATCTGGTAAACTTGCTGGTTTCCAGTTTAGCTAGTTGTTTTCATAGTGTTATTAACCCTTTCTTAATTGTTTACCACCAAAATATCCATTGCTTAAGAGAGTGCCTTTTGCCTTGAACTTTCCCACTCTGTTTCCAACAAAGTCAGTTCCTGTGGGGAAAGCGTCAGAGCTACTCAAGTCTGGGAGCTGGGCAGAGAAAAAGGGGGACCTAACCTCTTGTCTGCACTCACCAGGAATTTGTCTTCGGTAGCTTGGAGTTGGAAAAGATGAGAAATGTTGACGGCCTGCTTCTCTTGGTGAGATACCATATCCCTTGACTTGGAGCTGAAGGGAGAAAGTGCCCCGTCTTCTCAGCCACACATGCTCAGAGTAGAGCTTCCATCAAAGTGAGTAGGGCAGGAGAAGTAGGGAATGAGTCCACACACAAGTGCCACAGACTCTCTGTTCTTTTTGAGTTTTAGCAGATTTTTTCTTTTAATAAATGTTTGTTCCTTCACTATATGTCCCTAGACAGTTACAGAGGTTTTAAATAGCTGGGTTTTTTTTTTTTTTTATCCCCATAATCTTTCCCAATTATGCTTATTTTTCTGGGAAGCAAGTGGCAGAGCTCCTCATGCTGCCATTCCAGAAATGGTTCTCCTTTTTTAACTCCCACTGTTTCAGTGACTTTGGCTTTCTGTTGGTGAGCAAAAGCAATTTATTCTGGGTGCTCTCATCTTTGCCTTGGGAAACATTTCAGAGTAGGTGATTGTTACGGATTGAATTGTGCCTCCCCAAGTATGTGTTGGAACACTTACCTTTATACCTAAGGACATAATCTCACTGGGGAAATAGAGTTTTTCTTTGTTATGTTAATGAAGCTGTATCATTGTAGAGTGTTTTAAACTGATCACTTTTGAGATTAGGTACTGAAGCAAGAAAGCAATGGGGGAAGAACATCTGAGGAACAGAACCTAAAAAGAGACAAGAACCTTCCCTCCAGAGCCAACAGAGAGATAGCCTACCTCTAGAACTGGTACCCTGAATTCAGACTTCCAGCCTCCTAAACTGTGAAAGTATAAACTTCTTTCATTAAAGATACCCTCTTGCAGTACTTTAGTTATAGCAGTGCTAGATAATTATCTAATTAGCTAGGAATTGATAGAATACCCATTAGATGGTTCAACCAAGAGATGAAATGCTGGAAATACTCACATAAGAAATTTGAGAAGACAGCTCCCTAGACAACTGACAGGAAGAGACCCAGATTTGTTCCCATTCCAAAGAAAGTGATCAAACAGAAGGTAGAATCATCATAATATCACAAACAAGTGAATTTTTTTAAAAAATAATTTAAAAATGGTTCTATCAGTACATGGACAGGAAACTGTCAGAAATTCATGTCACATTCAAAAGAGGATGTGGAATGAGGGATATCATTGCTGATGTCAGATGGATCTTGGCCGGAAGCAAAGAATACCAGGCAGATATTTACCTGTGTTTTATTGACTATGCAAAGGCATTTGACTGTGTGGATCATAACAAATTATGGGTAAAATAGGAAAGAATGAGAACTGCAGAACATTTAATTGTGTCCATGAGGAACATGTACTTAGACCAAGAGGCAGTTGTTCAAACAGAATAAGGGGATACTGCAGGGTTTAAAATCAGGGAGGAGTTGTGTCCTTTCACCATAGTTAATCAATCTGTATGATGAACAAATAATTCAAGAAGATGGACTATATGATGAACATGGCCTCAGGATTGGAGGAAGACTCATTAGCATCCTGCAATATACAGATGACACAATCTTGCTTGCTAAAAGTGAAGAAGACTTGAAGCACTTACTGGTGAAGATCAAAGACTACAGCCTTCAGTATGGATTACACTTCAACATAAAGAAAACAAAATCCTCACAACTAGACCAATAAGCAACATCATGATAAATGGAGAAAAGAGAGTTGTCGTGGATTTCATTTTACTTGGATCCGCAATCAGTGCTTTGGAAGTAGCAGTCAAGTTATCAAACCAAATATTACACTGGGTAAATGTGCCACTAATGACCCTTTAAAGTGTTAAAGACCAAAGATATCACTTGGAAGACTAAAGCATGCGTGACTCGATCAGATGGGGGTCAGTGAGCAGGAGTATACTCTAGTACAAGGATAGATTCAGCAGAGGTTAATCTTGCATAGATACCAGTGATACAAAATATCTGCAATCCTTACAGAAACAACAGAAGACAGACATAGAGTAATCCCTCACAGACACACAGACACTGTGGGAGAGATTCAACAGATCTACTGACTCAGGATCATAGTACTGGGGGACACCAAACTCAATTGGCACAACAAAATACATGAAAGCCCTGTTCCTCATCCTACACTGGTGAGTAGTGACTGGGGTCTTAAAAGCTTTCAAGTGGCCATCTAAGATACAGCTAATTGTCTCCTATTGTTGGAAGTGGAAGTGAAGAAGAATGCAAAAAAACAAACAAGGGCATCTGGAAACAATCAGCCCTAGGACACAATGGCCCTCAAGACCAGAAGAACTAGATGGTGCATGGCTAGCAATGCCAACCACTCAGGAAAGGATCAAATCTGGAGATCTTGGATAGAGTGGGAGGAAAAATGTGGAACAAAATCCGAAAACTCAATAATGACCCGCATTACTGGTCAGATGGTGTCTGGTGAGACCCCCAATACTATGGCCTGGAATAAAACTCACTCCCAAGGGCTAGTTCTCAGCCCAATAGTAAACAAGAGGTACACACAGACCACTCAACCAAGGATGATGCACCCACATACTCTATGGAAATGCATCCCTTGGAGATGAAATGCTGGGCACAGGGCACCAGAGGGGCAACATTCACATGGAGGAAATGCAGGACAAACAGGAGCGCATAACTATGAGGGGCATGGGGGGAGGATTACTGGACAGGGAGGGGAGGAGACTGGGTTAGGGTTGGACATGGTAAATGGGAAGTGAAACTAAATGTACACGTAATGTTGAAAGTAAAATAATAAATAAATAAATAAAATACTCTTGAATTGCTCAAAATAAATAAATAAATAAGCATGCCTGAGTCAAGCCATAGTCTTTTCAATATTCTCATACTCGTGTGAAAGCTGGACAACGAATGAGGAAGACCACAGAAGAAATGATGTATTTAAATTGCGGTGTGAGCAAAAAATATTGACTATACCATGGGCAGCCAGAAGAATGAACAAATGTGTCTTGGAAGAAGTACAGCTGGAATGACCCTTAGAAGCTAAAATGTCCAGACCTTGTCTCTCGTACTTTGGTCATGTCATCAGAAGGGACCAGTCCTTGCAGGAGGATGTTTGGTAAAGTAAAAGGTAAAGAAAAATGGGAAGACCTTCATGGTAATTAAGTTGTGTGTCAACTTGACTGGGCCTGGTTTTGAGTGGCTGGGAAGCTGAATGCAGTTATTTCCCATGATGAGACCGGTAATCAACTCCACGGTGGAATCTATTAGAGCGGCTAAGTAGCTGCCTTCAGGGTGCGACTAGCTCCCTGATACAAGAGGCAGTTTTGAGAGTGGTCTTTAACTTTTTAGCACATCTGGATCCTGTAGATGGCTGAGTCACCAGTGGCCTGCCATGTTGCCTGCCAATGTTGGGACTGTTTCTGGACTTAAACTAGTGGCCTGCTGTGTTCACCTGCTTATTTTGAGACTGTACCATTTTACCTGCAGATCTTGGGTTTCCTCCAACTCCAGTGGGTCTGGAACAGAAGGCAGAGCTAACATCTAAGGTTAAGGGGCCTTTACCTAGCCCCTAGAGCCAGCACTCTGAAATTGGACTTCTAGCCTCCTAAACTTTAAGAGAATAAATTCTTGTTAAGTAAAGTCATCCATTTGTGGTATTTCTGTTATAGCAGCACTAGAGAACCAAGACAACCCTGAATAAGATGGATTGACACAGTGGCTATGATGATGTGTTCAGGCATAGCAAGGATTGTGAGGATGGCACGGGACTGGGTAGTGTTTTGTTCTGTTGTACGCAGGGTCACTATGAGTTGAAACTGACTTGATGATACTTAACAGCAAGATAACTAAGGGAGCCACTTTTTTTGTGATTTTCTCCTATTCTATGATAAGTTTAAAATTCCTACAGTTCTTTCCAACCACATGCCTTTGCAAAGGACAGCTATTGTCAGAAGAATATATCTAAAAATGATTGAAAATTAGTAAAATCAACTAAACTCACTACAAACTTCCTGCTGAATCATCCCTTATTTTTTAAAGAAAGAAATGTTTTCCTGTTGGTAACTTTACCTTTCCTGGTCTATGCAAAGTTCGTAACTTTCTCTGAGACTATTCAGAAAAGATATCGTCCACTCTGTTTGAAAGCACACAACACCTTATATAAAACAGAATATCCTCCAACACTCCTCCTAAAGGGGTCAGCAATTATTAATGAAAAGCAAGCCTCAAAACTTACCAGCCAGTGATTAAAAGGCATTTTCTCTGGAACAGTCTGGCTCTCTCAAATAAAAGAGATGAAGAAGGAAATTAAATTCTTAAAGAAATAAATTTTGACTCAAGTGAGAAATCACACTAAGGAGCTAATTTAAGGGAGATGAAATTAATTTTGGTGACATTTATTCTATTTAGCAAAAATGGTGACAAAACATATAGTGGCTCTGTTAGCCAGAGATAAGAGGCGAGTAATTTAAGGCTGGGCACAGCTACAGTCTACAGCGATTTAATCCTGCTGCTACACATCCCTTGTGACCTATCATTAAAGGTTTAAAGTAAAACTGACAATTATTATTAGCTAGTAATTGGATTTTGGAGATTCAGTATAAAGTTAGGATAATTTAAATGACTGTTGACATTGGGAAGATTATGTAAACGCTCTGAATCAGCTGAATTTATCAATTTATTTAATCTTATAAAATCAAGCACATCACTAGCACCAGGAAACCAGCAAACGGGGTAGTGACTTTCTCGGAATTGTCCTCAGGGCATCACAAGCTTGGGCTCTGATTTTCTGAATTCAGCACCCAAATTTGCATGCCAAATTTCTGTTAGGAAACAAAACCCACTGCTGTCGAGTGGATTCCAACTCATAGCGACCCAATAAGTCAAAGTAGAACTGCCCCATAGAGTTTCCAAGGCTGTAAATCTTTACAAAAGCAGATTGCCTCATCTTTCTCCATCAGAGCAGGGTTGGTGGGTACAAACTGTGACCTTTTGGTTAGAAGACGAATGCTTTAACCACTGTGCCACCAGAGCTCCTTCTCTGTTATGAAAGTGGGTGTCAAATACCGGCTTAGAAACCTGCAGGTCTTTATCTTCCACAGAGGACTGAGAGAGGCATACATGCCTCAGAAAGTCAGAAAGTCAGGGCACCCCAGGAGAAAAATAAAATTGTCACAGACCAATATTTTATGATATGGATTTTTTAATTATGAAGGCTGAAATTCAGAAACTAAAGATGGAATGAAAAACACAACCGTCATTATAGATTTATAGCAATGTCCTTTGGCCACAGTAATTCCCACAAGGCTACAGTCCATAAATACGGATACAACCCCTGCCTGCTGCATTGTCTAATCATAAGCACCAAGCAAAATTAGATTATTAGGGAAATGCTTTACAAAATTAGTTCTGCTAAGAATGCAATTGCATTAAAATCAGTAACAACATGGGTGTCTCTGCCAACTGAGGCAGATGTTACTGTTAATGGTCTCCTTACCTTTAAAAGCTTTCTTAAAGGGAAGATTTAGTTTCACTGTGAAATAAATATATCCCCGTTCCTATTACTCAAATTCAGTGGATACTATTTAAACTGGTCCCTTGACCCAGTATTTTTAGGGAAGTATGCTCTCACCCTATCTTATTCCAGAACACAGTGAAACATTCATATATTCAGTTGTATGAACAAGTGAATTTTTACTTTAAAAATACCCATAGTTTTTGATTTTGTAATTCCACTTCTAAAGTTCATCCTGAAGGATTAATTGAAGATGTGTACATAGATTATAGGAGCTCTGGTGGTCTAGTGGTTAAGGCATTTGGCTGCTAACTAAAAGGTTGGTGGTTTGAAACCCACCAGCTGCTCTGCAGAAGAAAGATGAGACAGACTGTTTCCGTAAAGATTTACAGCCTTGGAAATCCAATGAGGTTCACTACGAGTCAGAATTGACTTGATGGCAGTGAGTTTCATTTTCATTCAGTACTTAGATTAGCAGGCTGCAATGCTGTTTAAGTAATAATAATAATAATTATTATTATTATTAAAAACACCTAATGGCCAAGAATAGGAAGTTGGTTAAGTAAATTATGGTACAGTCCTATAATAAGATATACTATGCAGTCATTAGAATTTATGCTCTAGAAGAGTAATGACCTCGGAAATGTTTCCATGATATGATGCCAAGTAATAAAACCAAGGCTATAGAGCAGGATACAACTCATAAGAATAAGTTGAAGGAATGTGTATTGGTTATTCAGTTATTATCTCTAAGCTCCAGTCTGTCCTTTTAAAATGTGATCTGTAATGCTGGGGCTGTGATTTGCAGATTGCATTTCCCCTTTGCTAGCAGACTCTTGTTAGATCTGCATACAGGGGACACTGAAGCGAGACTGGAAGGCCGTAGGAGGGAGAATGGACATGTTCCCCTGTTCTCTCAATGTTTCTGGCAGCCGCATCCCAGCAAAAGCCCTGTACACAGCAGGGGCCACCAGTTCCAGTTTTTCTCATGCTCCCAGAACCAGTCTCATCGTATACCCTCATAGATGTCAATACTAGCCATTAGTACCACTGTTCTGCAAAGCCCTTCCTCTAAGCTTTGGGTTTAATAACCTCAATCTCTTTCTTTAATTCCTCTAGCCATAAGGGTAGTTGCTTCTTGCCATTTCTATCTTTGTTATATCAATATCCTCTCTTTACCTTTTCAGTCTTCCAATACCCATTTAACCAATTCCTATATTAAATTCTCTCTGTCAAAATAACTGTATGTTAGTGCTGAGTGTCCTAGCAAACACACTCTCAGAGATAAGATTCATGGATTGTTTTGGATCTGTTCTTGGCCTTTCTCCATCATAGACAATGCCTCAAGATTAATCAGATTATCATTGTGGTTGACTGTGCCTACCATACCAAGTGTCTTGGGGGAACAAATGGCTGCTGCGCTTAGACATTAAGGCAGTAATAGTGGCTGCAAGGACTGTAGTGAGGGAGGATGCTTCCTGGTGCACTGGAGTACTGACAGAAGGAAAACGACACAGTCTGGTCTTAAAATTTCAGCTCAAGTCACAAGAGAACCAGAAAGCCTCTATGTTGTTGTTGTTGTTGTTTGCCGTCGAGTCGGCCCCGACTCATAGCGACCCCTCCTTGGGTTTCCGAGGCAGTATCACTACGGAAGTAGGATTACCCAACCTTCCTTCCGAGGAGTGGCTGGTGGGTTTGAACCGCCAGCCTTCTGGTTAGCAGTCAAGTGCCTTAGGCACTATGCTACCAGAGCTCCCGAAAGCCTCTATAGCAGCCCTTAATGAATCTCATTTATTGGATCTCATGTTCCCTAGATGTAAATGTTGCTAGTGACTCCAAAGCCTTTGTATCATAGGACTGGTATCATAGGAGCTCACCACCACAGTGCTTGTGATAACAGGAAAAAAGGAAGAAAAAGAAAAAAAAAACATGAAGACAGAGACATTATCCATTACTCAAGAAACAGAAATTACAATTACATCCTGAATAAGGAGGACAGAAGGAATTACCAAAGTTTGCAAATTTTGTTTGTGTTCTGGGACCCTGACTTCAAGACCACTTAGATGCCAAAGGATTGGTTTTTTTTTCCCCATGTATCTTTTGGTAATATTTGTTCAATGTAAAATTATCAGTTAGTCAATGTGATAGTGGAAACATTCTAGCCCTGACAGGTTGTCAAGCATTCTTGTCTGTCAAAACATAAAGTTATCTGAATTTTCCCCACCCTTTCATTTTTGACCTTGAGATCAGTTCTATATGTAAGCCTCTGTACTTTTATCTGCTTCTTCCATGGAAATTATCTACATATTCACAAAGGCATCTCGAAACAGAGCAGAGAGTCGAGGTTAGGTCAAAAAGCATCTCATGTGTCCCATAGTCTATCTGTACTCCAAATCCTGCAAGAGATGATCATATGAGCATGCATATGTGTATGGATACACACAAATGCATACCTATCACCTATTGTAGTAATCTAAGAATGAGGGAAGCTTGCATAATGGAAACCTATGTATCATCTGGAAACCTTATTTTGTTTCAGATTTCTAGCTCAATAATTTCAGACAGGGCTGCTCACTGGAAAATTATGGAGGCATATGAGTTTACTTTTAGTTCTTTAATTTTGCTCAAAAAAGTAAATAACACTATGGGCAACATATGAACTTGAATAGAAAGAGGTAGCAGTAAGAAAGATGAGCCAGGTATATAAGGATAAATGAATGGTTCTTGGCTAAATTGTTCCATTGGGGGATTTTGCCACTGAAATTTACCCAACTTCCTAGCCACTCTCTTATCTAGGAACCTATCTCTACCTTGGAGTGTTTGTTCTGTCTTTTCTCTATTGTAGGCATGTGTGGTATAGTAAATTACTTTGTGTGGCTTTTCTACCCATAAGTCTTTGTAAACTCCAAGGTGGGATTTGCTATGAGCAACTGGGGAGCTCCTGATTGCTGAAGGTGTCCACCTGGAGTATTTCTGTTGGGAGTGGCACAAAACAATGTTCTGGGAGGTGCCCACTCTCTCAGGTGC
>NW_006921639.1:14706407-14731199 GCF_000298275.1 Orycteropus afer afer
GGTTGGTGAAAGGGCTGGAGGGAGGCAGCATGTTTGGCCTTGTAGTAATAGGCCTTGGGTTACTGCTGGTAATCCTGTCTTCCTCTTGTGAGAATAGAGGAGGTCAGAACATGTGGCCTCCTTGTCATTTTTGCAGCATGCTAATAAAGTACCTAAGAATTCTACTCTTTCACCATTAGTTCACTACATCTTATGCTTGCAGTTTCTAATACCCCAGGTTTCTTACCTCTATAGCATCATAAATTCTAATCTCCCTCCCTAGAATGCCTTTCTCTACCATCTTTATCCAGAACCAATTCCTATTCCTCCTTTTACCACTTAGCATGGACATAATCTCTTCCAGAAAGCTATTCCTGTCTTTCCTCCATTTGGCTCTCAAGTCCAAGGTGCTTCTCCCACATGTAACTAACATACATTTCCATCATAACTTATTCACAAATGGATCCATTGCCTGTCTGTATGACTATTTCTTCTGGCACATCATGGACTCTCTGGAGCAGGAAATGGTCATATCCATCTTCTCCCCCCAACACACACACACACACACACACACACACACACACACACACACACTGTTAGTAGCATGGCAAGTACACAGTGTTTAATAAATATTTGTTAAGGACTCTTTGCCAGGACTCCTTTACAAGAGTTCTGACAGAACAAAAGAATCCACACAACCTCTTTGAGGAGGCAGATGATGGCCTTACCTTATTTTATGTCTCTCTTCCTTATGAAGGAGAAGAACCCTCCTACCTAAGATTTGCCAAAATATATAGACTATCTGGTGGTTTAGGTACTTGACTGCTAACCAGAAGGCTGGCAGTTCAAACCCACCAGCCACTCCTTGGAAGGAAGGCTGGGCAATCTACTTCTATAGAGATATTACCTCAGAAACCCAAGGAGGGGTCACTATGAGTCAAGTTAGTTAGTGCTAGGCACTGGACTAGTTCTGAAGCCACAGTGGAGAACAAGTTAGACAAGATTCCAGCTCTCGGGAGCTCACATTCTAGTTAGAGAGCTAGATAACAAATAAGTACACAAACACATAGACAAGGTTAGTGATATAGCCTATGAAGAGATTAAAACAGTGATGCAGGAGAGAGTATATGGGGTGAGTCTCCAGCTGTCCTTTCTTCTCAGACTCCAGTTCTGCTCCTCTGAAGCCCTCCCTTCTCTGACAGCAAGCAATCCTCTTTGCTGGGTCTCTGAGGCTCTCTCACCCATCTGCTCAAATACTCCAAAAGTTTGCAGGGAACACAATGCTGCTTTGCCCTGGAAGAAGTAAATTACAAAGCTAGCTTGTCATCACACTGAATATTGTTACCAATCCACCTGCTGGTGTTGGAGAGTCTATGGCCTCCAATCTGGGCCCCATGAGTTCCTGGTGGTAACCAAAGCACCCCATAAACTTTGGCAGCAGGAAGAGGCCCTCTCAGAGTGATAGCCTCGTCTTTTGATTTATTGTCATTTCCCCTTCCTGCTTTTCCAACAAAATCCATAGGCCCCACTTGCATCTCACTTCACCATTGTTGGTTGTTTCCCCCAGGGGTAGCATTCAACCAACAATTATACTATTGAGGCTGTGGTTTAAAGTTTTCTGGCTCCTGCAACACAAGGTATCCTGCATGAGTCTGCCTTAGATACAGAGAACTGCTGACCAGAGGACATGGGCAGTTTGGAGCAAGTCTATTCTCCATCCAAGAGCCTTCTCTTCAGAGAGGCACATGTAGGTACCCAGTGGACTAGTAACAAATCAATCTTAAGAGATCTTTTAAGGGGCCCTGAACTAATAACTTGCCAGCTTTATACATTGCAGCTCTGTGTACTGCCTCGGTTGGGTGGAAGGACTGAAGCAGTTGGAGGGTTATTGAGCACAACATTTGCACAGGAGAACAGCGGGAAGTGATTTAGCAGCCACACAGGTGTTTTCTTTAATTATGCAGTATCCAGAACACTTGCTGAGCTCAATAACCCCCACTGTTCCGTGTGTGCTTTCCCAGTTGTCCAGAGCAGGATGTGCTGAGTAACTGGAGAGGGCTGTTGTCTGGTTGAAGTGCTTCCTGGTGGCTAAGAGACAGGACCTCTCCTCATTTACACTCCAGAAACCTGGCTTGCCTTGCAGGCAAGTTCAGGTAGGGGACTCTCTGCTCCACTCAGCTTGGGCAGAGATGGTGTGAGACAGCAGGAGAACTGTGTGTCTGTGGGAGAATTGCAACTTCTCATAATTGGAATTGGACATAGCTAGGACATCTAGCTTAACTCCAAACCCAAAGGCAGCTTGAAGTGAGACAGGCATCCAGGAAAGTTGCCAAATGGCAGATGGTTAAAGACGAAGAGGATAGATCCTCTGGCAATTGGGCCTCCAGACCTTTTCTACTGGGATCCTTGTATTACCTATTTCCATCATCTGAACAAGAAAGACCTATCTTACTTTTTTTTTCATATGGAGAAACTGAGGTGCAGATGGAGCTAAAATAATACCGAATCAGATTTCCTAACTCCCAGTCCAGTCCCAAGAGACTCTTCAACAATGCTCCTCAATCTTCAGTGAGCATAGGAATCTCCTAGGGTTCTTGATAAAATTCTGATTCACCAGGTCTAAGGTATTACTTGAGAATATGTGTTTCTAGCAAGAGCTGAAGTTATTATGCACAGACCACATTTTGAGTTGGCAGGAAAACTCTTACAGGACAGCACTTCCCAGAGGGCAGGGGCCTCTCTCAAAAGCTTGGTGAAGGTTCTTGGCTCTCCTCATTCACCATCTCCCTATCCTCACTTAACCTCTCTACCGGGAGCTTTACTTCACACTTATACAACCTTGCTGCATTCTCCAAACATTAATGGTTCTAAAATTAAGACACTCTGCCAAGGGAAGAACACTTGCTGGAAAATCAGGGAATATGATGCTAGGCCTCTGTACTTCATGTGAAGCATTCTAAAAGCAAACTAATAAATGTACCAACAGGTTGGTGTGGAAATATGGATGCTCATATACTAATTCCTGACTAATAAATAAACTATATAGATATAGGACTGATGTTTTGGAAGAGTTCATTAGCACCAGGGTTAACTTCCCATGAAGTGAAAATAGTTTAAACTCAACAAGGGCTTGTCTCCATCTTAAATTATGGAGACACGAGAGATTTTGCATTGAGCAGGCATTTGGTTCATAACTGACAGACATAAACACTCCCAGTTCACATGTTGTGATAACTGAGGAGATGAAGATAAAATATGTGCTGGTTTCCCCTGCTGCTCTACACAATCCATGATCACCTCAACTATCTTCCCAAGAAAGGTGTTGGCTACAACATAGTTTTAAACAAAAGGCCTACTGTTGACTTTTATGTTTTGTATTGTGTTTAAAACAGTTTTAAGCATGGATTCATTTAATTCTCAGTGGTCTGTGAAGAAGATGTTCTTATCCCTATTTTGGAAATGGAGACTTGAATAGATTATTTCTCCAAGATCATATAAGGTAGTATTAAAGCCAGGGTGTGACTATAGGTTTGACTCCAAATATAGTGTTTTCTACTGTGGCTTTCTTTAAAAGTAAACATTTAAAATGGGGCCTCCACTATAGGAAGGGAGAGAAGAGGAGAGGCGGTAGCTCTCCACCAACAGAAGGAATGAACTTTCTGTGAATTTTTGGAGAATGTGGAGACCAAGAGTGCTGGTGGTACCACCAGCTCTTCCCATTCATTCTCCCAAGTTTCCTGGGTTAATGCCATTCCAATTACCTTTCTGTGTATCCACCCTTTCTCAGGCATCCTGGGAAATTCAAGAAAAATTGAAGACAAACAATTTCAACCATTAACACTTTTAAGTTTTAGTTGGAGATAAAGAACCAAACCACAGGAAACATCCAGAGAAATTAATAGTGGACAGTAATATAACTTTAAAATGTGCATTAATTAACAAGGAATGTGCAGAGCCATTATCTCAATCTTGGCTATATCCTGGTTCCATCAGAAGAATTTTTAAAAATATCAAAGTCATTACAGAGCTTCTGATTGAATTGATATCAGACAGTAGTCGTCAAGTGTGATCTCAGACTACCAGTATCAGCATTAACTTGTTATAAATTATCACTCCCAACACCTACTGACTTAGAAATTTGGGGGTGGGAACCCACTAATTTGTATTTTAGCAAGCCCTCCAGGTGATTCAGATGTAAGTTAAAGTTTTCAAAGCACTGACAGAGGGTGTAGCCTGGACTTTGGGGTTTTAACGCTTTCCAGGTGACTCAAATGTGCAGAAAAGTTTAACAGATATTGAAACAGAAGACCTTGAAAGACTATCTTTTAAAAGCGAAGATCCATGTCACAGTTATTGTTATTGTTAGCTGCCATCACATCAGCCTCACAATGAGATAGGATGGCTTGGATTCATAAGGTTTTCATTGGTTGATATTTGGAAGGAGATCACCAGGCCTTTTTTCTTAGTCTGCCTTAGTTTAGAAGTTCTGCTGAAACCTGTTCAACATCATAGCAAGACACAGTCCTCCACTGAGAGATGAGTGGTGGTTGTGCTTGAGGTGCATTGGCTAGGAATTGAAACATGATCTCCTTCATGAAAGTTACAAATTCTACCACTGTATCACCACTGCCCTCCATATGAAGCAGACCAATAGCTAAATAATGGAAAAATGATGCAGCGTTTTGAATGTCAGGGAGTCCCTGGTTAACATTAATGGTTAATGCATTCAGTTGCTAGCTGAAAGGTTGGAGGTTCCAGTCCACCTAGATGTGCCTCAGAAGAAATTCTGGTGATCTATTTCCAAAAAAATCAGCCATTGAAAATGCAATGGAGCACTGTTCAGTTCTTAGACATATGGGGTTGCCATGAGTAGAAGTTGACTCATCAACAACTGAATTGGAAGAGACTTAAACGTCAGACTAAGGCTCTAATTCACAAATAAAATATTCTGTGTTTTATCTCCCCAAACAGAGAATAAGTTCTCCAGAGGCAAAGGCTATAACTTCTAATGCTGTGTCCAACATTCTGAGCTCACTACACCCATTGTAGTGGGTACCACTATACATCAGTCATTCATAATTTCTGATAATTCAATGTGTGGAGAATCAGAGGTAAGCCTCTGGAGATCAGGTCTCTGAGAAAAAAGGCCAGGAAAATGATAGAATAGCCAAAGAGGAAAGAAAAGTCAAGGCAAAACAAGAAGCAACTGAGTTAAAAAATACACATATCAGACAAGGAACTATTCTCCAAAACGTATAGAAAACTTCAACACCTCAACAAAAAAGAGACTAGTAATCCAATTGAAAAATAGGCAGAGGACATGAACAGACACCACCAAAAGAAGACAGTCAGGAAGTCAACAAACATACAAAAAAAAAAAAAAAAAAAAAAAAAAATGCTTGTAACCGTTAGCTATTAGAAAGATGCAAATAAAAACAACAATGAGATTATCACCTCATACCAGCATTAGATTGTTCTTGTTATATGCCGTCAAGTAAGACGGGATTCATAGCGACCCCTCCTTGGGTTTCCGAGGTGGTATCACTACAGAAGAAGATTGCCCAACCTTCCTTCCGAGGAGTGGCTGGTGGGTTTGAACCGCCAGCCTTCTGGCTAGCAGTCAAGTGCCTTAGGCACTATGCTACCAGAGCTCCTTCCAGCACTAAAAGAAAAGTAAAATAAATAAATAAATAAAATAACAAATGCTGGCAAGGGTGTGAAGCAGCTGGAATCATCATGCACTGCTTGTAGGACGGTATAAACACTGTGTAAAGCAGTATGGTACTTCCTTAAAAAGCTGGAAATACAGATATCATGTGATCCTGCAATCTCACTACTAGGTATATATCCTAGAGAATTAAGAGCCATGACCCAAACAGATATATGCACACCCATGTTCATTGCAGCATTATTCATAATAGCAAAAAGATGCAAACAACCTAAGTGTTCATCAATGGATGAATGGATAAACAAACTATGGCACATACACACAATGGAATATTATACAATGTTAAAGAATAACGATGAGTCTGTAAAACACCTCACAACATGGATGAACCTGGAGGACATTATGCTGAGTGATATTAGTCAATCACAAAAGGGCAATTATAACATGAGACCACTACTTCAAAAAGTGAAGAAATGGTTTACACACAGAAAGAATCGTTCTTTGAAGGTTACCAGGGGTGGAATGGAAGGGAGGGACAATCACCAACTAGAGGTTAGACATAGGTATATAGATAGATAGATAGATAACCAAAAAAAAAAAAAAATCATTTCTGATGCTCCCTAAAGTGCAAGACACTGGCAAAAGTATTAACAACCACCATTTTCCTCTCCCTGTCCACACCCTCACTCAACCACAAATTTTTGCAATGGCACAAATGCACGTAAAGCATTTATTAAACAGCATGAAATCCATTTAACGCTTCTCTGGATGCACTAATTAGGTTTTGTATTTTGGGGCAGAGCCTTACAGAACTGAGGGCAAAATTCTGGGCTTATTAACATTCTGAGCTTCGATTTTGGATATCAAAGCCCACCTCCATTTTCAGTCCCAAGTGGTGGAGAAAGATCCTTTTAAGGAGGACAAGGGAAAAGCTTTCAAAACCTGAAATCAAAATAATAAACCCTGGCAACATGATATCAATCTGTGTGATTTTAC
The DNA here is from genome assembly GCF_000298275.1 of Orycteropus afer afer. Lineage (NCBI taxonomy): Eukaryota > Metazoa > Chordata > Mammalia > Tubulidentata > Orycteropodidae > Orycteropus > Orycteropus afer. Next base: position 14,713,051 of record NW_006921639.1, read on the forward strand.
CCCCAGCCCACAAAGTTCCCCATTTCCATTAATAAACATCTCCAGGAATATTACAGTTCCTTGGAAAATCCAAAGTGCTTGGCAAGGAGGTTTTGATTTCCAGCCAGCCCTTATTTGGTGTTGTGTGTGGAGGATCTGCTAAGCTTCATGCAATTAGCAGGCAGAGAAGAGCTCAGAGTGGGGGATATTTTTTAGTTCGTTGAATCATACCAAATCTGAATCTATTTACCGAAAGGAATAAGCAATGTGCATCTGGCTAGGCTCTTAGTTCAGGCCTGAGAAAACCTTCACATTTTACTAACTTCCTACTGCAATTTTGTCTTGACACTTGGAATTCATAATCAGAAGAGCATAGGTCAAAAGTCTAGACTAGCTTAGTAGGCTGAGGAAAAGTCCTTGTTATCATCTGTGCATTAAGCGTCACTTTTTTTTTTCTCCTCCCAATTGTGACAAATATACAGTGAAATCTGTGAGAGCTGGAAGTTGACAGGGCTGTCTTGTGCAGTCTTTGCACTTTTCTATCACTTTCTATTAGTGGAAAATATTTGAATTTTCCTTCTCTGGTTCTGGCTTTCACAGGTTTTAATATGTGTTTGTATGTGTAAACATTCGCCATTTTGACATTTTTACATATGTAATTCAGTGCATTAATTACATTCATCATGTTGTACAACCATTATCATTATCCATTTCCAATTTTTTTAACACCCTTAATAAAGACTCAGTGTACCTTAAGCAGTGACTTTTTCCACCATCCTCCACTCTAGATAACCATGAATAAAGTTTGGTTTCTGTATATTTGCCTATATAGATATTTCATGAAAAGTGGGATCATACAATGTTTTATGACTGACTTGTTTCACTCAGAATATTCTCAAGTTTCATCCATATTGTGGCACATATCAGGACTTGATTTCTCTTTATGACTGAGTAATATTCCATTTTACATATATACTACATTTTATTTATTCATTCATCTGTTCGATAGACACGTGGATTGTTTCTACCTTTTGGCAATTGTGGGTGATACTGCCATGAACACTGGCGTCTAACTATCTGTTTGAGTTCCTGCTTTCAAGTCCTTTGGTTATGTATTAACCCAGGAATGCAACTGCTAAGTCATAAAGTAATTCTATGATTAACTTTCATGAATATGTTTTGAAAGCTTAAGAAGATGCATACTAAGAACCCCTTTTAAAAAACACAGTCAAATGTATCACCCAGTTAAGATCTCTGGGGGCCCTATGTAGTGGGATTTCAGATCTGAGTGATTCATCGTGCTGTGGTCTGAGGAGTCTTTCTAACTGCACATGTCTCATTTGAAGTAGATTGGAGGGGTTCCTCAAAGATAGGTCCTCCACTGATTAGACTCTGACATTACTCCTGTCCAAGAGCTGGAGCTCATGGTACCACATATCTCATCCCTTCCCAGGGTGACTGCCAGGAAATAAAAATATCATGTCCTTTCCATTCTACATTCACAACAGAAAGTGGCCAAATCAATCAACAAACAGAATTTGACAAAAGTATCAATAAGCTTGTCTATGGGTATACTACCAGTAAACTGTTTTATATTCATCTAAATGTTTACATGTAACTAAAACAAATAAAAGCACATTCGTTTAAGATTGATTAGTATTAGAAACGAAAACAATATTAAATATCCAAGGCAGGCTGGCACAGGCACAGGCTCAGAGATTTATTGCAGTGTCAGAATTTAACGTAAAATTCAACAACCCACCCTTGTCTGGAAGTGAGGGGTGGCACCCCTCCATGGGTCCTCAGACTGCAAATGTACACATAACAGTGAAGCCATTTAAAAGAAAAAAAATTATACAACCGCTTTTTTGGAAAGCACTAGGGGTGTGAAAGAAAACAAGCTACGATCCAAGTGAAATGGCCTAGAAAATGATGCATTTCTATTGGCTTGTTAAGGTAGCTCCAGGCTGAGCGAGAGTCCTTCCAGCTACCTCATGGTAACAAGTTGCCCACATCATACGTAATTTGCCCACATCCATCCCTGTGTCTATAGTATTTTTCTCCATAATTACAGCAAACATTTATTACACAGTTACCTGACTTAAAGTGAAGACTGAGGAGATGTCATAGAGAAGAAAATGGAAAGGCATTGAACTTTGGAAAGTCAAAACTAAAACCCTGAATACTCTCTGCCAGTGGGAAATTGATACCAAGTACCATCTTGCTTTGTAGTGAAGAGAAGCCCAAAGGAATACTAAGGAAAGGGCTATGACAGTTCTTGGGGACAATTAAATGTGACTTTGACCATCCGTAGACATCCACAAAAAATGTAGAAAACTCAGGAAACATTTAAAGTTAGAGTCATGGCTAAGTCTTCAATGAAAAAAAAAAAAAAAAACCTAATAACTTCCTATCTTCAACTTAAACTTTGGTTTCCTTAGTCAATTAAAGGCAATAATAACAACAGTCATGATTCCATCTAAGTTCTGTTTTGCAGTATTAGTGTTTCAGCCCCATTTGAAAAAAAAAAAAAAGGAGGAAGAGGAGGAGAAGAAGGGAAGAAGGGGGTACATGGAAAGAATGAAAGTCTTCTTTTAAAAGCTAGAAAAAAAAAATCTCACAACAATGTAAAGGTGAAAAAGATAGGCTGAGAAGATCAGATCACTAGCTTTCACTTAGAGCTTCAAGATTTCAAATTCCCATCTCAGACTTTCATCTAAAATGCTTCTTCAGTTTCAGTACAACGATCACAAAAGGCCTACACCTTGGTCTTCACTGTACTCAAAGGAAATGAACATGTCTTTTAAATAGTTACATTATTAAAATGGAAGGAACACTACATCTCAAAGCAATACTTTACTCTTCAAAGGGAATGAATGATACATTTTATTTAGGCATTGGCCAAAACTAGGAAATCTTTTCAGTGGACGTCTGAGTAGCCTGCTCTGTGCCTACGGCAGATGTGTCTGCTTTGATTTCTTTCATGGTGACTGGGGAAGAACTAGCTCAGGGAGATCTGCACTCCCTCTACCTTCTGGTTTTCTTTTGAGAAGATGGTGTATGCTGAGCATGCTGGTTGGCACCATTTAGAGTGAGACAGTGTGCTGGGTGAGGCTTAGTTACAGAATATATATGGCACACACTGCCATCGAGTCGGATCCAACTCATAGCAACCCCTCCTTGGGTTTCCAAGGCAGTATCACTACGGAAGTAAATTGCCCAACCTTCCTCCCAAGGAGTGGCTGGTGGGTTTGAACCACCAGCCTTCTGGTTAGCAGTCAAATGTCTTAGGCACTACACCATGATGGGTTAAGCAAAAATGGTGGGAAAATGGCCTCAATACATCTAGAAACTGGGTCCATACCCATACCACAGAGTTGGGATTAGATCTGTTGATTGGTGTCTTGGTGATACAATGGTTAAGTGCTAGGCGGCTAACTGAAGTCAGTGGTTAGAATCCACCTGATGGATCCATGGAAGAAGCAACCTAGTGAGCTTCTCCTGTAAAGATTACAACCTAGGAAACCCTATGGGGAAGTTCTACTCTGTCATATAGTGTCACTATGAGTCAGAATTAACTTGACAGCACTAACAACAGCATTGTCCCTTGTTTAAGATTGAATCAGGAGACAAGTATAGACTTTATGGCTATCTCTAGGTTGGAGTGCTATGCTAGGGTTTGGTCTCTGAGGGATGCTCATACCCTTTCTTGACTCCTTCAATGTAACCCCTAAGATGGAAGAGGGGAAATGCTAATAGGATTGGCCAGACTAAAATATATTTTCTTCAGTGCAGTGGAGGCTTCTGCAATCACCAGGCCTAGTACAAGTTGATGTGGCCCTTCTAGATTCCTGTCTACCTTACTCTTCTACACAGCCAGAGTGGCAGTATTATGTCCCTTGGTACATTTCCTTCCATTCTGCAGGGGTGTTCTCCTATCAAACTTAACTAACAGGACAGCATCAGAAGATATCTTTGCCCTCTTGTCCCCTCACACATCCACTCTAGACCCTGTACCAACACTGGTTCTTATGCTTTCATTTACTGCCTGTTCATGTGTGAGGCCATTTTTCTTAGAGAAGTGATAAAATTGTGACTTGAATTTGGGTTTGACGTAGATATAGAGAGAACAGACCTTTTCAGCTTCCTCTGGTTCTAGTCTAGCTAAGGTATTTCTCTGTGGAATTCATCCTAGCCCATCAGTGCTTCTCTTGGGGCATATTCCTGAAGTCCCTAACTGGTATTTAAGTCCTATTCCATCTTGTATCAGCCTCTGTACATATCTCTACCTTGAGGCCTTTAGGACAGGGTGACAAATGGAGTACAGGACTCAGCCACTATGGTCCTGGGGATAAATAGCATTTTAAGTCCATCACAATTTCAGTCCAATCCAACATCATCAATATATTTTATATTTCCCACAACTTTTAATATCATTCTCAACCCTGTTTCTGTAATTGTCACCAACTCTGATTGGCCATAGCTGTTGTTGTAAAGGAAAACAAATAACTTGCAATTCTAAGAGACAATTTCTCCTATGAACAAAACCTCTCTTATTCTTGCCTGCAGACTTCATCTAAAATTGATTTTGATAGGAGGCTGGACAACATGACCTTTCATAGCCTTCCCAACCCTGGCATTCTAGGATGAGGAAATCATGCTCTAAGTTCAAACTCTGTACTCATTGTGGCTCCTCTCGCAAGCCACAAGGAAAAATAAGGGCAGAAGTACAACTTGGCCCCAGTCATAACAGATACCCACACTGGATTCTACATCAAGGGGAAACATATGTGAAACTCCACCCAAACTGTCCTTCTCTCAACATCCCTAAACCCCTTCCTGTGGCTGTGAAACATCAAAACTTACTCTTCTCAGCATCTGAGACCTCTGCAAAGCCAGAAGATTACAAATAGTCCTGGCAGTTTCCAGAAAAGTCTACTCTGTCATTGGGTACAACAGGGAAATCCACACATCTGGCCCTTGGAAAGGAAATGGAAAATACAAATGAAAGGAAGCCAGAGTCATGGGAGGAGAGAACAGTTTGCCTGTAGCTGAATGAATGCAGACCAAAACCACTCTGAATTCCTGCAGAGTCATTTGTTTTCATTACGTTTAAAGTGGCACATGGGTATTTAAATGATTATTCACCATTTCCAGGGTTTCTGTTTGCTTGTTTTAGAATGTCCAGGTTGGGACAAAGAAGAGTGCAGCCTGAGTGCCCAAACCCTGACTTCTATGAAGACCTGTGTTAAAAAGCAGAAGAATATGCGATATAGACACTGCTACTTTAGCAAAGCAAATAATATGATGAATGACTCTTTTGGAGATCAATTCAGTCATTCAGTACATCAATGGAGATCAGATTCCTTAATGCAACAACCCAAAGACTGATTCTTTCTATATCTTTCTCCTCCATCTTGTGCCTAATGATTTATGTACCAAACCACAAAAGAGTGAAAAATGGACATTGTTGCAGATCTTCATACTAAATGTCATTGCAAGCCCCGAATTATGGTTTCAGTGAAATAGTCATGAACTAAGCTAAGAACAGGAGACAGAGTATGAATGGAAAGATGTAATTTTTAGTTCAGACTCTGCTACTAATTGCCTGTGTGGCTTTAAAAATGTCCCTGAACCTTTGTTTCTTATCTTTGATGAGTTTTAAAGATTAATGTAAAATATTATATATTATGGAATATAAATATCTATTTATTTATATGTCTATATAACTATATACAAATATTGTACTTTATTTGCATAAGATACTGAAATTTTATCTTTGATTCACTTATCACACCTAATGCATTAAATGGCACAATTGTACACAGAAGGACCAACTAGACAATTGAGTCCATATTCAATAAGGGAATTTCTGAAATCTATACACCCAAGTGTTAAGGTACAATCGAAATATATGCTCTCTTCTGTTAAAAATATAATTTTTTTAGTGCCTACAGGAAAAAAAAATCTTGATTTCTTAACAGCTGCTTCAATGAGTATTGATTGTGGATCTAAATAAAATTAAATACTTGACAACTTTGTTGTATTTTCCAAGTAATCTCTCCAAAATAGTTTCTTCTATAATTTGAAGCTGATCTATATGAAGAAGAGCACAGATCAGGATTGAAAGAAGACTCCCTAACAGCCTGCAATATGCAGATGACACAACCTTGCTTGCTTTAAGTGAAGAAGATTTGAAGCACTTACTAACAAAAATCAAACACTTCAGCCTTCAGTATGGATTAAACCTTAACATAAAGAAAACAAAAATCCTCACAACTGGACCAATAAGCAATACCATGATGAATGGAGAAAACATTGAAGTTGTCAAGGATTTCATTCAACTAGTATCAATACTCATGGAAGCAGTAATCAAGAAATCAAATGATGTACTGTATTGGGTAAATCTGTGGCAAAAGAGCTCTTGACAGTATTAAAAAGCAAAGCCATCATCTTGGGGACTAAGATGCATCTGACCCAAACCATAGTATTTTCCATCATCTTATATATTTGTGAAACCTGGACAACAAATAAGGAAGATGAAAGAAGAATTGATGCATTTGTATTATGGAGTTGATGAAGAATACTGAATATACCATGGACTACCAGAGGAACAAATAAAAATGTCTTGAAAGAAGTAAAGTGAGAATGCTCCTTGGACACGAGGATGGTGAGGCTTCATCTCACATACTTTAGAAATGTGATAAGGAGGGACCAGTCCATGGAGAAGTACATCATTCTTGGTAAAGTAAAGGGTCAGAGAAAAGAAGATGACCTTCAGTGAGATGGATTGACACGGTGGCTGCAACAACGGGCTCAAACACAGCAATGATTGTGAAAACAGCCCAGAACTGGGCAGTGTTTTCTTTCATAATTAGGGTTGCTTGAGTTGGAACTGATTCAATGGCACCTAACAATATCAGGATAAAAAAAATCACAAATGCATAAATTTATGTTTTAAGCCCAGAATAAAACATGCTGTTGTGGTTAGTTACCAGATTATCCATCCTATATGATTTATTCATAAACAAGTTAAGACTAGATAATCCATAACTTGGCAAACAAATGTATTCTGGTTTTGTTCAGATTATTGCTCAAACCAGATGCTTATCATAGCTCCCTGAAAGTAAAACAGATGTTTCACTGTTGAAAATGTAGGGAAGGTCGTGTATGTTGTAGAACCCACAGTAGAAGTAGGGAACCTGAGGGCTATTTGGATTCATATGAACTTTAGCAATGAGACTTCACTAAGCCCTAGTTGACAACTAAAGAGACTAATAATCTTTACTTTTCTATGTCACTCTTGCCAAATAGGTACCTATGTGATAGATTCCCTGCTGGAAACCATGCATACAAGGATTAGTAGATTTGGTCTAATTAAAAGATACAACAAGTTCAATCCACTATGCAAGCCCTGCAAGGACATTATGGGACTCTGCATGGTGAAGAAGGCTGGCTACTGGTGATTATGACTATCTTATATCTGTTCTATAGAAACATTCTTTCTCTTTTCAAGGGACTATTGAATATGTGCATAATGAGATATTGCTTAGCATTCATTTCACAAACATATCATGAATCTTATTATTGTGAAAGGTACAGGATATTCAAGATATATGGAAGTGTAGACTATTCATAGAGAGCTTGCTGTTTAATAGAGAAGTTATATGGTATAATGAAAATACCACTATACCAGGAGTAAGGAATCCTAAAATATAGCTCCAACACAGTGCCTGAAACCTGGTGGTTATTTACAAATATATATTTAATCAAGAAATTAAAGAATGAATGAATAATTAAATATATATATATATATATATGAAACTTTGCTGATTGCTCATCAAATTATGTTACTTACTTGTTGAAACCATCCCCAATTCCCAGTGGCTTCTAACAAAACTGTAGTTAAAGGGCTGTGTTAGACTGGGTTCTCTAGAGGAACAAAACCAGTAAAGCTTACATATATAGAGAAAGGGAAATTTATCTTAGGAAAATGGCTCACACATTTATAGATTCCGGCAAGTCCCAAGTTCCTGGATCAAATGTCAAGCTGGAGGCTTTTCCTGACTCACACAGTTGCAGGGGCTGAGGAGCTCAAGGTTGGCAGGCAGTAACTAGCTGTTGAATCTAACAAATGACCAATCCAAGATCTCCAGGCCGAATGGTGGATTGTTCGCTCACAGACAGTTGTAGGCAGAATCCTGATCCACAAAAGAGTGTCTCTTTTTCCCAGGACGTCCATAAATATACTGGAAAACAGGCCACAACCCTTTTCAATGGATTGGCTGCTCAAAACATGTACATCTGATCCCATCATTGGAACAACCCACCATCACAATTGATGAAACCACAGAGAATTGTGGTCCAGCCAAGTTGACACACAGCTCCAACTATCACAAGGGCCTTACATCTTTTATTTTCTGGCCCCTGCTTCCTTCCCTAGGCTAGTCCATACCACCTTCTCACTAGCCCAATACATCCCAAATAGCAGCTTTGTTGTTGATCTTCTAATTAATGCCTTGCAACCTGCCCTCCTGCCTTTTCTGCTCTTTGTTTCCATCTTTGTCTGACTGACAACTTCTTGTCTTTTGGTGCTCATATTAACTTTCATGCCATCTGCCTGTTCAAGTAGATGGTGTCAATAAAGTCTAATTTTATAATATTTCAGTGACTATGAAACATTTAGGAGGCAAAAGAAATAAATAGAAGATTAACTCTTTGGCTTAAAAATGGAATGCAGGGGTCTAGAACCCACACGGGCTCCCTGTAGTCCCTCACGAATCGGGAAACCCTTTAGGTCATCACCCAGAACCCTAGGGCTTCTTACAATACAGTGTGAGAACTGCTTATTATATTCTCCATCTAAACTGATTGCTTTCCTAAAACTTCTATGTATATGAATAAGTGAAATAAGAGTGTTGAACACAGACAAAATAGTTGGTTTAAGACACGTAATCAAACACTGCCCACTCCTCAGCCACCATGACTATCTTCATATGCTCCTCTCAGCCATACCTGGATAGAGTCCTAGCCTTTGTTTACAATTTACTCACCTTCCCTTTCTCTATATATCCACATCTATATTACACCTCCCCAATGAAACAATTAAGAAAATAAAGACAGATTTGGAGAATAGGTTATTGCTCTGAAGTAAAGCTTTACAAATGGTAAAATATAGCACTGGGAGAAGAACCTACTGAGGAATGCAGTTTTCTGCAGGAAGCATTATTAGAAGAAAAACTGAAAAGTTCATCTGACTCTCTGGATTGTTCTTAATACTCAATTGTCAGTAAAAATATGTCAAAATTAATTCAGAAGATTCACACAGAGGAATGCTTCCTAGCCATCCCAAATTAAATCACATCCCTTCAAGGTTCAAGATTAGAGTACTGGTAAATTAGAATGAGACAAAATCAAAGAATAGTCCATATAGCCAACATGTTGCACTAGGAAAGAACTAGTGCTAGTCAAAGATGAGAATACTGAAACATACATGCACATCTGCCACTACAGATTCTAGTAAAAAGAAGCAATAACATCTTGGAAAGAAACATTTCTGTATAGGTACAGGTAAAGAGCATCTACTTGAAAATTAATTTCTGCATGAGACAGATAAAATATTTAGAGCACATTGTTTGAGATCTTCAAATATGTAAGAAAACACTGACTCTGTGAAAAAAGAACAGGGTACCAAAAGAGAGATTGTTCTGAGCTGAATGCAGAGATGTAAAGGAAACTAACTAGATTAATGAAATATCTGAGGAAGACCAAAATACACTGACAAAATAAAAGTCTATATTGGAAGCAGTAAAAACAGAAGTAATGTTGAAGGAAATTTAATTATGTGGAGGAAAATTTATAAATATTCCTAATATGTAAAGAATCAAAAAGAAGTATGAGAAAAATGATAGATATATAAGACAATTTTGATCTCACTGAAGAGAAGTGGTAGAAATGGAAATTAGAACAAAAGAGAACTTATCAGCAAAGATGGAATAAAATATAATAAAATTCACAGAGAAATCAAGACTTATATGCAAAACAGAGTAGTGAAAGCCAAATAAAATATATTTTTGAAGGACTAGATACATTAGATAAGTTTCATGTTATTTTAAATGTTAATGATAAATTAAAAATCCTACAAAAATTTTAAAAGGAATGAAAACTCATCTCTAATATAGCAGAAATAAGGCTGGCCATATATTTCTTTGCAAAATCAAATGCCAAAAGACAATGAGACAATTTATACAGAACAGTCACGGGAACAAGTTTGTAACCTAAGAAATTTATATCCAAGTATATACAAAGGTGGCAGGAAGACATTTAACTAAAATTAAACGATGAAAAATAAATTGTTCACATTCCTTTCTTGAAAACACAAAAATGAATACCTGCCAACTGATAAGGAGACAGAAAAATCAAGAACTCAAGATTATAATAGTTAAATTATAAAAGATATGGCAAAAGCTTTGAAACCAATTAACTTTATAGGATCAAACATAAAGAACTGTTATAAAAATGCATGTAAAATTGAACTTAAAGGCTGAAAAGATATTGAAATAAAAAATGTACATATATATAAGCAATCATATCTCCTCCTAGATATTATTGTTGTCTTTTTTCCTAGAATCTGTAGTGTCAGATATATATGTATGTTTCCATATGCTCATTTTGACTAGCACTAGTTGTTTTCTAGTGTTAACATGTAGGCTATGTGGATAATTTTTTATGTACATATATGGAGTTTTATGATAAGAAGTTGATATCATAACCCAAGATAAAAGGAATAAAATTTGTGAATACAGACAAGGAGAAAATTAGGGTAAGCCCAAATATGTTTAATTCTTCATTAAGAACTTATTCTTGAATTTGATAAAAGAATACAGATTTTATTTTGCATTTGATAATCAAAAGAATTACCACAAGTAAAATTAATGAAATATTTTAAATTTTTTTATATCTATAAAAGAAAAAATAAAACAGAATAAGCAGGAAAATGAAAGTATAAGGTAATAAAATTAAGCCTAAATATATGTTATAGTCAAACTGAAAACCAAACTCACTGACATTGAGTTGTTCTCGGCTCATAGCGACCCTTCCTTAGGTTTCCGAGGCAGTATCACTACAGAAGTAGATTGTCCAATCTTCCTTCTGAGGAGTGGCTGGTGGGTTTGAAACGCCAGCCCTCTGGTTAGCAGTCAAATGCCTTAGGCACTACACAACCCTTAAAATGTGTGTGTATGTGTGTGTGTGTGTGTGTGTATGCAGCTAAAGCAAATGGAAGAAATGACAAGGTAAAAGAGCTGAACAGAAGATTTCAAAGAGGAGCTCAAGAAGACAAAGTTAATTATTATGATGAAATGTACAAAGACCTGGAGTTAGAAAACCAAAAGGGAAGAACACACTTGGCATTTCTCAAGGTGAAAGAACTGAGGAAAAAAAATTCAAGCCTCGAGTGTTGCAATACTGAAAGATTCTATGGGCAAAATATTGAATGATTCAGGAAACATCAAAAGAAGATGGAAGGCATACACAGAGTCACTGTACCAAAAAGAACTGGTTGATGTTCATCCATTTCAGGAGGTGGCATATCATCAAGAACCAATGATATTGAGGGAAGAAGTTGAAGCTGCACTGAAGAAATTGGCAAGGAGTAAGCCTCCAGGAACTGACAGAATACCCATTGAGATGTTTCAACAAATGGATGCCCCAATGAAGGCACTCACTCAGTTTTGCCAAGAGATTTGGAAGACAGCTAGCTACCTGGCCAAATGACTGGAAGAAATCCATATTTGTACCCATTCCAAACAAAGGTGATCCCACAGAAAGTGGAAATTATCGAACAATATCATTAATATCACATGGAAGTAAAATCTTGCTGAAGATAATTCAAAAATGGTTGCAGCAGTATATTGACAGAGAACTTCCATAAATGCAAACTGGATTCAAAAGAGGACATAGAATGAGACACATCATAGCTGATGTCAGATGGATCTTCGCTCAAAGCAAAGAATACCATAAAGATGTTTACTTGTGTTTTATTGACTATGCCAAAGATTCAATTGTGTGGATCATAACAAATTGTGGATAACATTGAGAAGAATGGGAATTCCAGTATACTTCACTGTGCTCATGAGGAACCTGTACGTAGACCAGAGGCTGTTGTTTGAACAGAACAAGGGGTTCTGTTTAAAATCATGGTTTAAAATCAGGAAGGGCATGCATCATGGTTGTATCTTTTTACCATACTTATTCAATCTGGATGGTGAGCAAATAATCTAAGAAGCTGGACTACCTGAAGAACATGGCATCAGGATTGGAGGAAGACTCATTAACAACCTGTGATATGCAAATGACACAACTTTGCTTGCTGAAAGTGAGGATGATTTAAAGCACTTACTGATGAAGGTTAAAGACTACAGTCTGCAGGATCGATTACACCTCAATATAAAGAAAATGAAAATCTGTACAAGTGGGCCAATAAGCAGCATCACGATAAATGAAGAAAAGATTGAAGTTCTCAAAGATTTCATATTACTTGGATCCACAATCAACATCAATGGAAGCAGCAGTCAAGACATCCAACAACGTGATGCACTAGGCAAATCTCCTGCAAACAACCTCTTTCAAGTGCTGAAGAGCAAAAATGTTTCTTTGAAGACTAAGGTACACCTAACCCAAGCCATGGTATTTTCAATCGCCTCATATGCATGTGAGAGCTGGACAATGAATAAGGAAGACTGAAGAAGAGTTGATGCTTTTGAGTTGTGGTGAAGGATACTGAAAGTACCAGGGACTGCCAGAACAAATAACAAATCTGTTCTGGAAGAAGAGTAGCCAGAATGCTCCTTGGAAGAGAGAATGGCCAGACTTCATTTGATCTACTTTGTCATATTGTCAGAAAGAACCAATTCCTGGAGAAAGATATCATGCTTAGTAAAGTGGAGGGTCAATGTAAGATGGGAAGGCCCTCAATGAGAAGGATTGACACAGTGACTGCAACAATGGGCTCAGGTATAGCAAGGATTGTGAGGCTGGCACGGGACCAGGCGGTATTTTGTTCTGTTGTACACAGTGTCACTATGAGTTGGAGATGAGTCCACGGCACCTAACAACAACAACAATCATATATATATATATACATATGTACATACACACACATGTTATTGTTAAGTACCATCAAGTTAGCTCCAACTCATAGTGACCCTATGTATAAGAGAATGAAACACTGCCTAGTCATGAACCATCCCCACAATCCTTGCTATACCTGAGCCCATCGTTGCAGCCACTGTGTCAATCCATCTTGTTGAGGGTCTTCTCCTTTTTCTCTGACACTCTAGTTTACCAAGCATGATATCTTTCTCCAGGAAATGGTCTCTTCTGATAATATAACTAAAGTAGGTGAGATGAAGTCTGGACATTCTTGCTTCTAAGGAGCATTCTGGCTGCACTTCTTCCAGGACAGATTTATTCCTTCTTCTGGCAGTCCATAGTATTTTCAATATTGTTCTTCAATGCCACAGTTCAGAGGCATCAACTCTTGTTTGGTTGTCCTTATTCACTGTCCAGCACCCACATGCATAGAAGGCAACTGAAAATACAACAGCTTGCATTTGGTGCTACACACACACACACACACACAGGCATATTTTTCAAGGAACACCCTCAGGGCATTTTATAAGTTGACCATCATTCAGTATGTTTTATAAAATTCTAGAAAGAAAAAAAAAATCGTATTCTCAAATTTCAGTGCAATAAAACTTGAAATTGATAGAAAAAATTAAAGCAAATAAATAAAACAAGTAATATCCTAAGTAAAGACTGGTAAATAAAACTCAATTACTTTGCAAAAGTAAACATAAATAAATTTACTCTTACCAAAGCTTACAGAATATCCCATAACAGTAATAAAACATGTAAGGCTGTGAATAAACAGGAGATAACTAATTAATTAATTATGCAAACAATCTAAATAGTCATCAAACAAAAGAACATCTATAACAAAAGATGAAAGGGAATAAATGCACATATGTAGAAATTATGAAAAACAAAAAATATTAGTACTGGTTTCCTGGTCACACCAGAAAAGGAGAAGACCCTAGTGACTTATTTAGAAAAAGTAAAGCAAAATTAGAAATAGAAACAGAACAAATAGAGGAATTCTCCAAGCATAAGCATACAAACAGCACTTTCAATCTGTCCAACTGGTAAACCTGGAAAAAAAAACCTGCAAAACTCTCTAGTATTGGCTAGAAAATGGTTATGCTACCATTAGAATGTAAACTGTAAATACCTTTTTTTTTTATAGAAGTGTTTCACTATGTATCAAATCCCTTAAAAATATTCATACTCTTTTATTCAGTAATTACATGTTAATTCATGCTAAGAAAAATATTTAAAAATTTGGATGATTTATGTTGTTTAGTACCTCCATATGTTGGGACATTAAGGAGCTGTAAAAAAATTGCCGTTGAAGATTATTTAATGGCATGGTAAATCCACCCTATCATGTCTGGTGTAAAAGACAAGAATATAAAATTAAATATATAGTGTGAATCCTATGTAGTGAAAATAAAACAGAGATATTGAAATGTTAATATTGATTATGTTAGTGTAGTGGTATTATTGGTTATTTAAATATTTTTTATATGCTTTCCTATAGTTTATAAATATTTTATAATGAGCACTGACTTTTTTAGAATTAAACTCTAAATTTAAAAGATTCAAATTGCACTGTGAATTTATATATTCAATACCTCTTTCTCAATATACTGTAAAAAACAATTCCAAATGAAATTTCAAAAACTAAAACTGTTATGTGATGCATTTGAATTACGGTGTTGGTGAAGAATATTGAATATATCATGGATTACCAGAAAAAATGAACAAATCTGTCTTGGAAGAAGTATAGTTAGAATGCTCCTTAGAAGCAAAGATGTTAAGACTTTGTACTCTTAAAACATACTTTGGACATGTTTTCAGGAGGGACCATCCCTGAAGAAGTACATCATGTTGGTAAGGTAGAGTGTCAGTGAAAAAGAAGAAGACCCTCAATGAGATGGACTGACAAAGTGGCTGTAACAATGGGCTCAAGCATGGCAATGACTGTGAGGATGGTGCAAGACTGGGCAGTGTTTTGTTCTGTTGCTATGAGTCAAAACCAACTAAACAGCATGCAGCAACATGTGTGGCTAGCATGACACAAGTATTTCCATACGTCAGAAAGGTATTGCAATAGACAGGAAGGCCAAATGCTGGAGCTATAAGGACTGTTGAAAACAGTCTAGAAATTGAAAGGCAGTGGGATAGTTTCAAGGACTGAACTCTGAGTCAAGATCACAAGTCAAAAACACAACATGAAATTAGGAGCTGTCTCATAACCTTGGTGTAATAAAACAGAAAATATAAGGCTGTGGATTGTATTAAACCATGTGCATGTTTGACAGGTAGGAGCTCACCAATCCACAGATCAGATTTGTGCCACACTGCTTACTACTGGATTTGCAATATACCTCATACCACTCTGGAACAGGAATGCCAGCCCACCAACATAAAACCTATTTCTGGCCTGAGATCCTCAAGGAACCACAGGAAGCTACTGGAAATCTAGAAAACACAGCAGAGATTTTAAAGATTTAGAAAACAAAAGAAATACAAAGACAATTTCCACCATAAATGAGCTAGCAAACTAAAATTCAAAAACAAAAAGATAAAACATGTCCAATAAAATAAATTGTGAGATTGTTACTAGTGATTGGAATGCAAAGGTTAGAAACAAGAATTATCAGTACTTGGAAAATATGGCTTTGGTGATAGAAAGGATGCCAGAGATCACATAACAGAATTTTCAAAACCAATGACTTATCCATTGCAAGTATCTTTTTTCAACAACATAAATGACAACTATATACATGGACTTCACCAGATGAAATACTCAAGAATCAAACTGACTACATCTTTGGAAAGAGGCAATGGAGAAGCTCAATATCTTCAGTCAAAACAAGGCCAGGAGTTAGGTGACTGTAGAATAGAACATCAATTGCTCATATGCAAGTTCAAGTTGAAGCTGAAGACAATTAAAACAAGTCCATGAAAGCAAAAGTACAACGTTGATTATATCCTACCTGAATTTAGAGACCATCTGAAGAACAGATTTGATGCATAGAGCACCAATGATCAAAGATCAGATGAGCTGTAGGCTGACATCAAGAATACCCTACATGAAGAAAGCAAACAGTCACTAAAAAGAAAGGAAGAAAAAAACAAAATGGATGTCAGAAGAGACTCTGAAACTTGCTGTTGAATGAAGAGTAGCTAAAGTTAATGGAAGAAATAGCAACATAAAAGAGCTGAACAGATTTCAAAGGGCAGCTCGAGAAGACAAAGTAAAGTATAATTAAATGTGCAAAGGCCTGGAGTTAGAAAAACAAAAGAAAAGAATGCCCTCACCATTTATTAATCTGAAAGAACTGAAGAAAAAATTCAAGCCTCAATTTGCAGTATTGAAGGATTCTATAATTGAATATTGAATGATGTAGGAAGCATCAAAAGAAGATGGAAGGAATATACAGAGTCACTGTACCAAAAAGAATTGGTCAATGTTCAACTGTTTCAGGAGGTAGCAAATGATTGAGAACCAACTGTAATGAAGGAATAAGTCCAAGCAGCACTGAAGGAATTAGCGAAAAACAAGGCTCCAGGAATTGACAGAACACCCATTGAGATGTTTCAACAAACAGATGCAGCAGCTGGAGGCACTTACTCATTTATGCCAAGAAATTTGGAAGACAGCTACCTGGTCTGATTGGAAGAGATCCGTATTTATACCCATTCCAAAGAAAGGTGATCTAACAGAATGTGGAAGCTATTGAACAATATCATTGATATCACATGCAAATAAAATTTTCCTGAAGATAATTAAAAAATGGTTGCAGCAGTACACTAACAGGGGGCTCCCAAAATTTCAAGCTGGATTCAGGAGAGGATGTGGAATGAGGGATATGATTGCTGATGTCAAATGGATCTTGGCTGAAAGCAAAGAATACCAAAAAGATGTTTACCTATGTTTTATTGACTTTGTAAAGGCATTTGACTCTGTGGATCATAACAAATTACAGATAACATTGTGAAGAATGGGAATTCCTAACTCTTAATTGTGCTCATGAGGAACCTGTACATAGACCAAGAGGCTGTCATTCTAAAAGAACAAGGGGATACTCTATGGTTTAAAATCAGGAAAGGTGTGTGTCAGGGCTGTATCCTTTCGTCATACTTATTCAATCTGTATGCGGAGCAGATAATCCGAAAAGCTGGACTATATGAAGAAGAACATGGCATCAGGACTGAAGGATGACTCATTAACAACATGCAATAGGCAGATGATACAACCTTGCTTGTTGAAAGTGAAGAAGACTTGAAGCACTTACTGATGCAGATCAAAGACTACAGTCTTCAACATAAAGAAAACACAAATCCTCACAAGTGGACCAATAAGCAACATCATGATTAACGGAGTAAAGATTGAAGTTGTCAGGGATTTTATATTACTTGGATCCACAATCAATACCCATAGAAGCAGCAGTCAAGAAATCAAATGTTGGACTGCACTGGGTAAATATGCAGCAAAAGATTTCTATGAGGTGTTAAGAGGCAAAGATATTACTCTGAAGACTAAGTTATACCTAACCCAAGTCAAGGTATTTTCAACCGACTCATATGCCTGTGAAAGGTGGACAATGAATAAGGAAGATGGAGAAGAGATGATGTCTTTGAATTGTAGCATTGATGAAGAATGCTGGAATTACCATGGACAACTAGAAGACCAAACAAATCTGTCTTGGAAGAAATGTAGCTGGAAAGCTCCTTGGGAGTGAGAATGGCCAGACTTTGTCTCACCTACTTTAGTCATGTTGTCAGAAAGGACTATTCCCTGGAGAAGTACACTGTGCTTGGTAAAGCAGAGGAAAGCAAAAAAGACCTTCAACAAGATGGATTGACACAGTGGCTGTAATGAGAGCTCGAGTGTGGCAAGGATTGTAAGGATGGCACAGGACTGGGCAGTGTTTCATCCTGTTGTACATGAAGTCACTATGAGTCAGAGCCAACTTGATGGCACCTAACAACAACAACAACATGAGAAGGGGATTTGATGTCTGAAAAAAAAAAAAAAA